>NC_142928.1:178418868-178533868 GCF_046866305.1 Octopus bimaculoides | reverse complement strand
TGTGTGTTGTGTTCTTGAGCAAGACACTTTATCTCACATCACTCCAGTTCATTTGTCTGAAGAAATGAGTTGCAATGTCAATGGTGCCAAGTTGTATCGGTCTTTGCCTTTCCCTTGGATAACATCAGTGGTGTGGAGAGGGGAGGCTGGTATGCATGGGTGACTGCTGTTCTTCCATAAACAACCTTACCTGGACTTGTACCTCAGAGGGGGAGTTTCTAGGTGTAATCCCATGGTCATTTGTGACTGAAAGAGGTCTTTACCCTTTAACCTTTATATATATATATATATATATATATATATATATATATATATATATATATATATATATTATCATCATCATTTAATTTCTGTCTTCCATACTAGCAAGAGTGGAAGATACTTGCCTGAGGTGCCATGCAGTGGGACTGAACCCAGGACCATGTAGTTGAGAAGCTGACATTTTCCCACACAGCCACGTATATATATATATTTCTTTACATGTTTATGTGAAGAAATTAATATGCAACAAAATATTTGACAATCTGAGAATCTACAATAGAAAAAAAAATGTATAATTATAAAAAGATTCTCTCTTGGAATTTTGCAGCTGTGTTTTTTTCGTTCTTAAGATTTTCAAAACTAGGACAAAATGAATGTTCAAAATTTTCTACGATTCTACTGTCTTGTTGACTTTCATATGAAGATATATATCAAACTTAAACAAACAAAAACTGGGTACTTTTACAGTTATCTCATTTCATTTTACATTTTGCTTCCTTATGAATTAGTTCAGATATATTGTGAGCTCACTATGACGCCAATATCATGGTTGTAATCCAGCTTTTAACCAAATAGTCAGGTACGGATCAAGCCAACCAAGTAATATTTGTAACTCAGCAGAGTGCCTCTTAAGAATTCTGGCTTTATCAACAGACAGATCAGTTAAGTTAGACAAACTTGCCTTCAACCATTTTATTTTATTTTATTTTATTTTATTTATAATAGAGTAGCCCCCTAGTGAGATGAATCAATGACAATGACCTGGATTCAATTCTTAGTTGTAGACATTTGCGTTCAGTTGGCTGGCTAAAGCCCTTCTAAAGACATCATTGTCACATGCCTATTCCCCTTTCTTATAATATTTATTAACAACAGAAGCAGCATTAATACTAATAGGTAATATTTATCCGCACTAAAACATGGATGTTCTGTTCGAACAAACTATACCGCAGTAGTCACCATGAGAGAAACTCATATTGGCTTTTTTAGTGCAAAATGTACTCTTGTTTATATTGCTAGTAGGAAGATAAATCCTCACTATCTCCAGCACCGAGACCACCGGACCACATGATTCTGACCTTGTTTGGTCATGTAAAAAAAAAAGTAATATCATGTATAATGTTATCATCATCATTATCATTTAGCATCTGCTTTCTATGCTGGCATGGGTTAGATGGTTTGACTGGAGCTGGTAAGCTGGAGAGCTGCACCAATTTCCTGTCTGATTTGGTATGGTTTCTACAGTTGAATGCCCTTCCTAATGCCATCCACTCTAAGAGTGTAATGGGTGCTTTTTACAGGCCACCGGCACTTTAAATATTCTAGGATTGTCATTCAATACTCTTTTATCCTTTTACAGGTTTCAGTCAGTGTTTTGCAGCTATCCTAAAGCACCACTTTCAGGGATTTAGACAACCATATTGACCACAATGCTTATTAAATCCTTTTGATACCAACCTGTCCCAAACCACCCCTGTTTCTATGTTACAAGTTCTGTTTTTACATTTAACTAAATTAAACCTTTCCATCAAAATTCCATGTGAATTTGTGTTCTGACTACAGTTGAAGAGTGACAAAGTTATTTAACTAAATTCTTCATTACTTTCAAAATTAATTAAAACAAAGCATTACATGCTGACAGAAATATGGTGACGAAAGAGTTAAGTCTGGTAAATGTTTTTGATTTCTATATATTGAATCTTCTAAGTCAGGAGGGACATAACAAAAACAACACCAGTTTTTAGACTGATATAAATGTAAAAATAGGTACACACACACATACACACAAACATACACACACAAATATACACATATGCAATGGGCTTCCACACAGTTTCCTATTTCTTTACTGCCCACAAGGGGCTAAACATAAAGGGGACAAACAAGGACAGACAAATGGATTAAGTCGATTACATCGACCCCAGTGCGTAACTGGTACTTAATTTATCGACTCCGAAAAGACGAAAGGCAAAGTCGACCTCGGTGGAATTTGAACTCAGAACGTAACGGCAAACGAAATACCACTAAGCATTTCGCCCAACGGGGGTAACGCTTCTGCCAGCTTTCCGCTTCCACAATGTTTCTGTCAACCAAATTCCACTTACACAGTACACAGTATGCATCCTGTCTTGGCTATTGGAACTATCGTATGTGTTGGATGAGAAAAGGGGCCAAAGGTCAAATGTAGTGAGGTCCTGATTTGGGAGTCCCAACGTTTTGAGGAATGTGGAATCATCTCTAACCACTATTGCTCCCAGGCCAATTGTGATCCATAGTAGTACAATTGTGATCCATAGTAGTACATTTATATCAGTCTAAAAACTGGTGTTGTTTTTGTTATGTCCCTCCTAACTTAGAAGATTCAATATATAGAAATCAAAAACTTGTCAGGGCCCCAGCTATGGGTAAATGGAATCCAGTGCTGTGAATATGGGAATAAACAGCCCTGGGCCAAATTGCAGGTGTCCCCTTGGCAAAGCTTAGCACTTGGTAACCACCTGAGCCAGGGTTATGCTGAAATTATGAGGTACATCATGGTAGATATGAACCATTTTGGCAGATGAACTTATTGAGTCAATGGCAAGTATCACCAGATGCTGAGCATATGAACAGTCAACAAACTATCAATGGCCAGGATCAGCCAATTCATTTAGCAAACTACTGCTATGATTTGTATTCATATGGTATGTGCAGATGAGATATTCAGCTATCAAAAGATTAATATGACTTAATGGTCTGGGCAGATCACCCAGTCTGATAATGAAGGTGAGGTGATTAGCAGCATAAATGAAGTGAATTGGCTTAACCCAGTCCCCAATGTCAGCTCCATGTTTGAGACCTTGGCACAGTAGAAAGAACATGACATTACACTGTGTAACAAAATAATTTTTTTTTGGGTCTTTGGTTAGTAAGTGTTATTTCCTATTTGCTTCTATCTAGAAATCAAAGGAAATGACTACTATTCCCTTCAAACTTTGATTTTATGACCTGGACACCAATGTTTTGAAACCGGCCAATTTTCCATTACATTTCAGACAGATTCAGCACTGAATTACTGAAGCAAAAATATTGCAAATATTCTGCACAAGACCACAGATTTGCTTGTCAGTTGATTGCCCTTAACCACTTGAGCATGTCCCTTAGTGGCTGACAATATGTGCGTCTCTGATCATGAGCAGGAGTAGTTGGGGAGAATCATGGCCATGTGCTGAGAGAGATTCCTTAGGGTTTAAACAAATGTAACACAAAGTAAGTTTGAAGGAAATATCAGCCATTTTTCATACTTTCTACGGGTAAACAAAAATAAAATAAAAGTTGCTACCCAAGAACAAAAATCGTGTTACACAGTGTTATTAGGTAAAATATGAAAAGCCAAAACTTTGTTGGTGCATTGAATAGCAATCACATATCATTAAAGTGAGCAGCTATTGTGTGAAGTATTACATTTTGGTAGACAGTTAAATCTTCAAGACATGAACTGCATCCAGTAGAACTCTGGTTTGGGAGTTCCAGAGTTTTAGGGAATCCAATATAATTATGAACTTATGATAAACCAAGATACTGTACAGTCATTCACTACTGGAATACAGTACAGTTCTGAACTATCATGATACAATCATGATATACTAAGATATGGTACAGTCATCAACTACCACAGTACAGTACAGTCACAGTGTATCTAAAATGCATTACAATTTTAAACAAGCATGATATTGTAGTCACAAGCTACCATGTTCTGGAAAGATGTAGAATTATACTGATATTTGTACATCACCAAAACTATAGAATGATATAAGACCAGAACAATTTAAAGTGCTATAATTATTCATTGCCATAGGAAACCACAATGATTCAATGATTTAATATGGCTACATGACCTCAATGGATGAGTACATAACAATATGAAGTGTTAATGATTTGTGCAAAACTGTTAAGTGCACCGGCTTACATACAATAAATAGTGCAGGGAGTGTGTTGACAAGAGTAGAGTAACATAGTAATGCCATTTGTCTGCAAGTCAAAAGATACCATTCATTCATCTTGTTCAAGCTGACTTTATCTATCACAAGAAGCTAAACTGAATAGGAAAACAACATACTTACTAACAGAAGTTGTTTACTGAAGTGTGAGCATCAACAGCTACAAAAGGGCAGTTTCTCTTTCAATCAATCATTTAAGGATGTAGACATCTTAGTGGACTGTTTAAGTTAAGTATAAAAAATGAATAAATGACTGGAGAGTGTGGAAGAAATTGAAGAAAATGGCTTTCCAGCTATATCACACATCAAGAAAAATGAAGTGAATGGCTTGGAATTAATATGTGTAATATTCTTCAGTTATCATTCAAAACTTGTACTAGAATTTCCTTCAGGTGGGTGTGGGTAATCTTTTAATGCAAAAGAAAGAAACTGGCGCCATGCAGTTCTTGGTTGAGAATGATGATGTTGAGAAAGCTGAGACCATATCACAGAATTCTCTGTGATGTTGGTTTTCTCATTCAAAGAGGGTATCATAAATTTTCAAACAGAATTTAAATGCATCATACTAAGTCACCAATTAAGGATGCAGTTGTTATTCTGCTCTTTTGAAATATATCAATAAGTAATAGCAATTAAGTAATATATTTTAATTGATTAGCCCTTAGGGATACTATTGTAGATTTAATGATTATTTTATTACTTTTGAGTGAATTCTTAAGTGATTCCTTTATTGTTCAATTCTATGAAGGACAAAACAGAGTCAGAATGGTGTCAAACACCAAATTCGTATTTTAATGCTGTACTTCAATATAAGGATTTAATTGACACTAATTGACTATACACATTAATTAACACAAATATCAAAACCCTTTGATGAACAACTGGATCTCCAATTAGAGGAAATGTATTCAAACTTCATTAATGTCCCATTTAAACTATTGCAGGTCAACTCTTGCTGGAAAAACATGAGCAAGAAGATTCCAGAAGGTTGATGTTCTGGAGAAGAAGAACTGGGGATAGTGGTTAGTGTGGGTGGGACTGACGGTGAGGTTCAGTGTGACAAGACTGATAAAAATTGGAAAGACAGATGGGTTGGAGGTTCACCTGAGTGGTTGAGGTATGAGACAGCCAGCTCCAAGGAATGGTGGTCATTATAAAAGTAATAGAAAAGACAGAGAGAAGAAACAGCAGACCTGTGGGTCAGAGGATGGAATATATTTGTGAGTCATTGAATGACCAATTGGACCACTCCGTTGGTTGCGACGACGAAGGTCCCAGCTGATACAATAAATGGAACAGCTTACTTGTAAGATTAACGTGCAAGTGGCTGAGCACTCCACAAACACATGTACCCTTAACATAGTTCTTGGGGAGATTCAGCGTGACACAGAGTGTGACAAGGCTGGCCCTTTGAAATACAGGTACAACTCATTTTTACCAGCTGAGTGGACTGGAGTAACATGAAATAAAGTGTTTTGCTCAAGGACACAACGCATTGCCGAGAATTGAACTCACAACCTTATGATCATGAGCCGAATACCCCTAACCACGAAGCCATAATATTGAAAAGACTGATTGATGGTGCAGTCCCAGCTGAGAAAAAAAGCCATTTCTGAAAGCATTCAAGAAATTGAGCAAATATAAGGACCTAGAGATTGAAATCAGAAGAATGAGGAATCTCAGATCAACAACATTACCTGGAACAAACAAATCATGTCATGTGATTTATGTGGTTGACGTCACAATCTGTTTTGCCTTGTTTTAGCCTTCAAATGATGCCACCCCACTGGCTAGGTGAGCAGACCAACATCCTCCCCCACTGATTGGAAGGAGATTGGAGCAATGTAAAATGAAGTGTTTTGCTCAAGAACATAATGTGCCACCCAGTCAGAGAATTGAACCTATGATCTAGCGGTCATGAGTGCAGCAGCCTATTCATTAGACCATGTGCCTTCATGGAACAAATGAATCATCATCATCATCATCATCATTTAATGTTAGTTTTCCATGTTAGCATGGGTTGGACGATTTGACTGGGGATTGGTGAACCAGATGGCTACACCAGACTCCAATCTGATCTGGCAGAGTTTCTACAGCTGGATGCCCTTCCTAACGCCAACCACTCCAAGAGTGTAGCAGGTGCTTTTTATGTGCCACCTGCACGAGGGCCAGTCACGCGGTACTGGCAACGGCCACACTCAAATGGTGTTTTTTACGTGCCACCTGCACAGGAGTCAGTCCAATGTTTTGTTCACATGCCACCGGCACAAGTGCCAGTATGAAGATCAAAATGCCTGGCAGCCAAAAAATATATGATTTGCAAAAAGATCATACTTATGAGTAACTTATATGTTCTCTGTAAATTCCTCTCCATGTAAATGCAATGTTACTTATTCAATTTTTATTCTCTCTCCCTTAGACATCAATGTTTCCAATTGCATGCCACCTCAAATGCTAGCATCTTTGGATGCAAAACCTTGTTCCTTGGGTTTCCTTCAGCTTCTGACTACAAAATCCAGTTGCGAGGCTTTGGCCAGCCTGGGGCTATATTCTTTTATTTTTTTACTTGTTTCAGTCATTTGACTGCGAACATGCTGGAGCACTGCCTTAAAGGGTTTTTAGCTGAAACAATTGACTCCAGGACTTATTCTTTGTAAGCCTAGTACTTATTCTATCAGAGTCTTTTGACAAACCACTAAGTTACAGGGCAAACACACCAGCATCAGTTGTCATGCAATGGCAGTGGGGGAAGGGAAACAAACACACACACACACACATAGATATATACATACATACATACATACACAATGTGCTTGCTTCTGTCCACCAAATTCAGTTTCTTTCTACCACATCCACTCACAAGGCTTTGGTCAGCCCAAGGCTATAGTAGAAGACACTTGCCAAAGGTGCCATGCAGTGGGATTGAACCATATGGTTCAGAAGCAAACTTCTTACCACACAGCCATGTCTGGGGCTATTGTAGAAGACATTTGCCCAACATGCCACATAGTAAGACTGAACCCAGAACCATATATCAATAGTTGGGAAGCAAACTTCATACCACATGACCACTCTTGCATCAATGTATGCAGAAAAAATTAATGCTTCAGTATAAGAACCCATGTCTTCTCTTTCTTTTTCTTTTCGTACTCTATATAAATCATTTAGTTCTCATAAAGATGTTATTGAATAACACAATTATTGCTGCAATTAATATGTACTAACTGACTTCTATTATTGAACAATCACTACAATGTATATTTTGAGTGATACCACATGTATTCAAGTGAAATCTCTGCTGTGCTTCACTGGGAGATTTTAAACTCTGATTTAGTGATTCTTTAGATTAACTTTTGATTCAGGAATATTTTGACCAGTGTTTCTCAACTAGGAGCCAACCAGCTGTTGGTTGGGAGGTGGGGTCCAAATGACCCTTAAGCGTCCAAATGGCCCTTGAGGGTCCTCTTGACTCTTGAGAGTCCATATAAAATTTTGTTGGTAAAATTTATGTGCAATAAATTGCTGAAAAATTTTAATATTACACAAAATATTTGAATTTTTTTAAATGCAATTTCTAATAATATTTAATTATAAAAATACAGTAAGATTTTTTTTTAATATACATTGAATGGCTATGGAGGTCCTGTAGAGTAACATAGGAATCAAAGAGGTCCATAGGCAAAAAACGGTTGAGAAACCACTGCTTTGCATGATCACATGTTCTGACTTCAAACTTACAGAGGGTGATTTTGTTTTTATTTTGTTTCAGAGTTTGGAAAATTGATACCAGTAATATACCAGGAATAAATTCAAGTGGATACAACCATCTCTTTAGATTATTCACCTTTAAGGAAACAATTTATATAAAACTTGGCTGTATGGTAAGAAGCTTGCTTCCCAACCACATGGTTTAGGGACCTGTCCCACTGCATGGCAGCTTGAGCAAATGTCTTCTACTATAGCTTCGAGCCTTGTGAGTGAATTTGGGAAATGGAAACTAAAAGAAGCCTGTTGTATATATATTTATATATATGCGTGTGTGTCTTTGTACCTGTTTGTCCGCACAACACCAATTGACAACTGATGTTGGTTGGTTAACATCCTTGTAATTTAGCAGTTCAACAAATGAGATCGATAGAATAAGTACCAAGGTTTTAAAAAATAAGTGCTGGAGTCAATACAGTCGCCTAAAAATTATTCAGGGTGGTGCCCCAGCATGGCCACCATCTAAAGACTGAAACAAGTAGAAGATAAAAGACACATACACACATGAAAACACACACACATGCAAACACACACACATGCAAACACACACACACTGTCTCTGAGCAGTGCACTGATATATTTGATTCTTTAGTTGGCATTAGTCTTCACCATAGATGCAATATTAGGACACTTCCTTTATATTATGTCCAGAAACTATTTGATGATTACTAAATTAAGGAGAAAAACATCTTGACCCCCCCACAAAAAAAAATCATATTAATACTTGATCCTCCATTAGCATTAACTCTTTTGAAACTAACATGCCTGAAACTGCCCCTATTTCTAAGGTACAAACTCCCTGCTTTAAATTAATGTAAAATTAAAACCTTTCAACAAAATTCTATCTTCTATTTTCCACTTGTTTCAGTCATTTGACTACGGTCATGCTGGGGCACCACCTTGAAGGGTTTTTAGTTGAACAAATCGTCCCCAGGTTTTTTTTTTTTAAGTTAGGTACTTATTCTATCAGTTTCTTCAGCTGAACCGCAAAGTTACAAGGGCATAAACAAATTAACATCATCAACAAGTGTTGGTGGTGGGCAAACACACACACACACACGATGGTCTTGTTTCAGTTTTCGTCTACCATATCCACTCACAAGGCTTTGGTCGGCCCGGGGTGTGTGTGTGTGTGTGAAATATTTTTCCCACAAGAGTTCTGGACCCCAGTTAAGAGCTCATTTGCATACAGCCAATCAGAGCTCAACTATCAAACTAATTTATGAGCGCATAAGTGATGGGTGACAAGATAAGGTCACTTGGGTAAGGAATGACCATGCTTCTTTCGGTACCAAAAACACTACGTAAAACATTAATGAAAAATGTGGCCCCCGTTTTAAAAAAGATCCCTTTTCTCTTTTAATAAAGCTTGTTTTTGTTTCTGCATAGTTATTTGTTGTTGTTTACTTCATAAAACAGTAAGGGGAGAGAGTTGCTAGCATATCACCCTCCACCCACATTTTCCCATCCACATCTTTACCATATGGGGTCCTAACAAAATCCAATAATAGGTATAGATGCAAATCTATCTAATTACTTGTCTCCTTCTAAAATCAGGCATAATTTGACGATCAGTCGACTTACAACACCGCTCTTCGTCTTGAGTTTACTTGGTAGTGTGTTTGTTAACTTAACAAGGTCAAGGTGAGCTCTGATTGGCTGTATGCAAATGAGTTCATTACTGGGATTTGGGAAAAAAATCTTGCAGCCGGGGTTATAGTAGGAGATACTAAGGCAAGATGCCACACAGCAGAGCTGAATCTGGAAGCACGAAGTTGGGAAACATGCTTCTTATCACACAGCCACGTTTGTGCGTATATTATGTGTCAAATACCATCTTTATAATGGCAAAATTATTCTAATAAACTCTTTATTTTCTAAATTAATTGAAGCAACGACTGTATATTTCAACAGAAATTGTTAACAAAGGGATTAATTTATCATCAGTAGCTGCTTTTTTTTTTTATATGATCGTTGTTATAGCTAATTCTTTCTATTCCCTTTGGACACTAATTCTTTTGATCTCAGCAACAACAGATGACCAGTCCAGCCAACCACCTACATTCATTTGGTTAGAATGTACATAAATCTTTCACTTTAAGTGATCATAGCGTAGCCCACGGGCTAGTAGATAACTCTAGTCACAGCTGTTACTGCCATGAGTTCTCATAATTTGCAGCCTCCCGCCACCCATTAGAGCTAAAGGGTCTATTTAAAATTAACTGTCACTTGGCGTCCAACAAAAATAATTACGCTGGCTTTTTAAGGTCAAGGGTGAAAACAAGGATACTTTGAGAGATTTCAGCCTTCAATAAAGAGCTTTCCTCTTTCAAACGTCCCTGTCGACCCACAAAGATAAGGACAGACAACAGCAAAGTCTTTTCAGAGCACTGGGGGTAACAACGAGCTCATAGTTTGTTATTTCTAGCAATCCAACAGCTTCTATCAATTTTGAGAAGCGCCCTGCTATAATTTAATACCGTTCAGGACCCCTACATAGAACGAGGATGATGACAACAGTACCAACGACCACCGACCGCTTAGATGGGATAAAAAAATAAATAAACAAATACCAAATAATGTTTTCTAATTTCGTTTTTGTATTTGGTTTGCAAGATAAAATTCCTATCAGAGATAGTTAATTGAAATATTTTGTTGCCAGTTGACTTTTCGAATTTTCTCTCACTCATCACAAAAAAAAAAAAAAAGGTTACTACATGCTTAAAGAAGTTTTATTCTGTTTTTACTCACAATTTTCTGTTAGATATTATAATCAATTGCTAGATTAGAACCACGAAATTCGGTAAATTTGCTTTAGAATTTTTATCGATTTGACATACTGTAACAGATTTTTTAATGAAATGAGAGTGTTCGCGCAGTTATTTTAATAATATTAAATAATGTAATTTTAATGATATTATTTACCAGTAAAGGGCTTAGAGTTAATATTCAGGTTTTTCCTAATATTCTTTCTGGATTTGGACAGTTTAATCTCAGCTTCAATTCCATCACTGCAGGATAAATGCTGAAGTTGATGAAATTTTATTATTCACATTTTTATTTTACAATGGATTAATTTACAAAATAAATCGCTCGCCCTTTAAAGGTGACGCGACAATAACTTTTACATTTGTCGCTTTCTTTACCAATCCTTCGATTTTCGTTGTTTATGCATACAAATGTCTACTGGTCGATAAATGGTCGATAAACCAAGTTTACTGTATTGGCCTGTCCATTGCGCGCGCGTAATTGTGTGTGTGTGTGTGTGTGTGTGTGTGTGTGTGTGTGTGTGTGTGTGTATTACAGGGATGTACATGCATAGCAAGTGACTTGATCTGAGATCGTGTGTGTGCTGAAACAAAAACAATTGCAGCGTGGAAGATGTTTGTAAGCCATTTAAGAACACAGAAAAACCTTTAGTTTCACTTCAACATTTAAATTTAATTTGTGTCAAAATATTTTCGTCGCTTTGAAACCGCAATCTGTTCTCTGACAAAACTTCGAGTAGATCGAGAATTTAAACTCTCCGATGAACGGGTACGTGAAACTCTGAGTAGCAGACTTTTGTGATATTTTTTTCAGCTTTAATAATAATAAAGCATATTACTCTATTTCTGGTATTCGAGTACTATTTTTGCCCCACCTTTTTTTATATTTATGTGCTTACTTTGATATATATATATATATATATATATATATATATATGTATGTATGTATGTAGAAACGTGTATGTGCATGTGTGTGTGTATATATATATATATATATATATATGACTTGGAACTGGATGTGTCAGGTTCAATTAAATAATAAATAATGTCACCAATGGTGCAAATAGTATGAAATACGTAAACAAACGCGTGAAATACGTAAACAATGAAAAAAAAAATGGAAAACAGAGAAAGGACCCTTCATCAGTTGTCGCCTGTCTATTTACTTCACATCTCAAGCATGTACATATATATATACACACACAATAATACACACACATATAATGGTTGTCCATTTGTGACTGAGGCAGACGATCACTGTCCACCAAGAACACTGTGCACTCATATCTATACTTTACACTTTTTGCTTCGCTGGTGACTAATGAGTCAAGCCCTTTATAAACATAGATGCCCGCAGATATTGCAGACCATGCCTTTCGCATTTACTGATGGTGCATTTTCAAGGGCTTGCTTAAATTTTACATATAAATTTTGCTTACATATACTTCTGTAGTGGCGCGAAATTATAGGCGCCATTGAGGAAGTACTATTCTGCGCATGCGCAGGGGACTTCACCACCGGAAGCCCCTCGAGTTGCACATGCGTAGTAAAACTCGTACTTAAAGAGAGAGTTTCACTTTGTTAGCGAGTTGAGCCTGAGACCTTCGACGTGACAACACCTTGCTCCTCCACGAAGCTCTTTTACACTGTTCTCTGGCAGGCATCAAGGAAGCCATTAACCTTTCAATACCAAACCACAACTGAATCAGTGGCTGCTAAGCTGAATGATAGGAATTGTGAAACCAAGCACCATCATAAATAAAACCTTTTTTAATATGTTGTTAATTGTTCTAATGTCTCTTCATATATAAAATGCTGTTGAAAGGTGATAGAGAGAGACTAAAGTCTCTATGACAACTATCATAATATATTTACACTGGTGACCCCATTGGAGCAATAGGATACATACCAGCCCGTCTGGAGCAAAGTATGGTCGAACTTGGGATCTTGGGAAGAGAATGCAAATCCTGAATTCATGCATTACTAATGGTCACAATATCTGGAACTGAAAAAATCTGTAAGACTTTCTTAAGATTTAAATGATGATGGCTAAAAGATGCTTTCTTTTACAACCTTGCTACCAAGTAGGTAGTCGGGCAAAATTTCCTCTAAAATTGAAAAAGAGAAAGAGAAGGTACACACATACATACAGTGCTATTAAGTTAGACATGGCCTGGATCAATCTTTGGTCGAAACATATCTAAGTTTATCTAGGTTTACCAAATATACATATGCATGCCTTTACTTGTATAAAACAATGCGACTTATACACAAATAAATATGGAATATATGTATGTGTGCATGTGTATACCACTAGCGTAGCTAGAGTGTGTACGGCTCAAAGCAGCCCTTCAGTTTGCTCCGGGGTCCCACGAAAATACATATGGCCTACAGTAGACCCAAAAGTAGTGTTGCTCCCATAAAAGTGCTGCCCGGGTAGGACAGCACCCTCCGCCTCCTTTAGCTACGGTAGTGATGTATACACACACACACATACTTATCTGAGGCCCAGGTAGGATAGAAGAATAGAGTAGTTCCAGTGCAGCACTCTAGGCCCTCAGCACTGTCGGATTCCAGACAAATACCAAAATTCTTCATGTGTAGAAAATTTGTGATTTTATGAAGATGAATCCATTGTATGGGTTTAGCGAAAAGTAAAATATAATCCAAATAAGACAAGAAAATGCTTTAATTTGTCTTAACTTTATTGAATTTAATCTAACTTTAACCATAATTTAAAAAAAATTTTTTTTCGTTCACAACCATTATTGAGGAAGGAAAATTGGCTGGTACTTCTAGCATGCCTAGCAACCATATAGACACCTTTGTATAATGTGATATGTGTATGTGTGTGTGTGTGTGTGTGTGTATATATATATATATATATATATATATATATATATATATATATACATACACATATATACATATATATATATATATAATACACACACACATACATGTACACAAACAAACAGACACATACACGCACATACACACATTCACATATATATCACAAAAGAGATCTAAGGAAGAATGTAACAATATTGAGAAGGTGAATGTCAATGACCTTTTTGTGTGCACAGTCTGTGACAGACAATTCCTGTCTTTTGCTGGCCTGAAATTTCATCTGTGAATGCATGGAAAACAAACCTCCACCAATTATTTTGCTTATATTTCTGTGCACACCCTTGAATGCAGTGTATACCAGAAGGTTTGCAAATCCAACGGAGACCTCAAAAGACATTTTAAGATCCACAAAGAACAGAACATATCTGCAGCTCTTGCTGGTCTAAATCGGAGGTGCAATCTATGTGGGTGTCTTTTCAGAATATTGTCTGGTTTAAAAAGCCACATCAAATGCCATGATGGTGCTAAGGCGTAGGTGCAGGAGGTGGTCAAACTCTGCATAAGGTGTAGATAACCACCACATATATATATATATATATATATATATATATATATATATATATATATATATAGTTCAAAAAACAATAACAAAAAAACAAAAAAACAACAAAGTGAGGACGTGATATGGATAGTATTATTGGACGCTCAGGAAAGGAAAGAGAGAGTGTATGACGTTTCGGGCGTAGCCCTTCGTCGGAAAGATGGAAAGTTCGGAGAATGGAAGAACGGAGAAAGAGGAAAATGGTACCGATGCCCACGAGGTTACATGATGAAAAGACCGGAAGAGGAGGTGGTGGGGGAAAAGTTCTTTCTAAGATAGGAGAGTGAAAAAGGGAGATGAATCTGTGCGTTTGCGAAAGTCTGCGAGTGTGTGTGTGATAACAGAACGTGTGTGTGCGTATGTATGTGTGTGTGTGTGTGTGTGTTTGCATGGTTTGGTGGTTTATCTGTTAGTGTGTTTGTGTGTGTGTGTGTGTGTATGACGTAGTGGAAGAAATTAGTAGCAGGACTGGTTAGTGGACGCTGTAGACAGTGTAGGTAGAAGGTCAACAGGTGGTTATTTGGGTGTGTGTGTGTTCGTGTTTGTGTGGGGTTGTCGGTGTTAGGTACGTGTACGTGTGTGTGTGTATTTTGTATGTGCGCGTGTGTGTGTGTGTATGTTTTCTGTGCGTGCGTGTGTGTTTGTGTGTATGTGTATGTTGTGTGTATGTGCGTTGCTGTGTACGTGTGTGTGCGTGCGTTTGCTATTGTATATGCGTGTGTTGTTTATGCCCATGTGTGTATGATTGTATGCGTGTCTGTGTGAGTGTGTAGTGTTGGTGAGAAGTGTGTGTGTATGTGGGTGTGTGCGTGTGTGTGTATATGTGTGGATGTGCGTGTGTGTGTGGGATTGTGAGTGTTAGGTACGGGTGTGTGTGTGTTTATGTGTGTCTGTATGTGTTTCCGTGTGCGCGTGTGTGTATATTTTTTGTGCGTGCGTGTATGTGTATATTGTGTATGTTTTCGTGCGTGCGTATGTGTTATGTATATGAGTGAGTATTGTGTATGTGAGAGGTGTGTGTGCATGTGTGTATATGTGTATGTGTGCATGTGTGTATATGTGTATGTGTGTGTGTGTGTGTGGTTTTATGTATGTGAGGGGTGTGTATGTGTGTGTTTATGTGTGTGCGTGCGTATGTGTGCCAGGTATGTGTGTTATTTTGTGTGTGCACTCCTGTGTGTATGTGTGTGCATGTGTATGCGGCTGTGTATGTAGGCGTGCGCGTATATATGGGTGTGTGTGTGTATATATGTGCGTTCGGCTATGTGTGTGTGAGGGCGCGTATGTATGTTTGTCATGTATGTGGGCGGTATATGTATGTGGGCGGTATATATGTAAGGTGTGTGGGTATGTGTGCGTGTAGGTAGTGGTGAGGTAAAAAGTGGAAAAAAGTAAGTGTAATAACAAGAGAATAATGGATATAATGTAAGGGGGACGAGGGGGGGGGTGTTAAAAAAAAAAAAAAATCATGTAAAGTGTTGCAGGGACGTAAAGGGGAGAGTCATAAGGAAGAGAAGGCTGCGTTGAGTCCGAAGGGGAAAGAAGAATTAAGGTTGAAAATGTAGCGTTGCTCCAAGTGGAGTCGCGAGGGAGTGGACCCATGGTGCAGGGCGAGGCCAAAAACGGAGATGTTAGAGGGAGAGTGGTTGGGCAGTTGGAAGTGACGGCCGACAGGGGAGTCCGAACCTAGCCGAACGTCCCTTAGGTGTTCGGTGAAACGGTCGGCCAGCCGGCGGCCCGTCTGCCCCACGTAGAGTTGGTTGCATAGGGTGCATTTGATGCAGTAAATAAGGTTGGAGGAGGTGCAGGTGAAACTGTGTGGAATGTGAAGTGTTTGTTTGTAGGTTCGATCCGGTGACAGAGGTAGTAGTGTTGGTGATGAAGGGGCAGGTGTGACAGCGGGATCTGGAGCACGGGAAGGAGCCGGGTGGGGGTGGGGAGGAAGAGGAGAAGGTACTGCGGACCAGTAGATCGCGTAGGTTGCGGGCGCGTTTGAAAGCGGATAGGGGTGGGTTGGGGAAAATGGGGTGGGTAGTGGGATCGAGCTGGAGGCGACGGAAGGCCCGTAGGATCCTCCGACGAAGGGGTAGGGTGGAAATGGAGTGGGAAGGGGGTACGGTTAGGGGATTGGTGTGGGGGAGGAAAGAGGGCGGTGGTGCGGTCGATTCGACGAGCGCGGGCGAGGGCGGATTGGACAAGGTGGGAGGGGTATCCTCGATGCATGAACAGACGAGCAAGATACTGGGACTGGGTCTCGAAATCCTGGTCCAGGTTGCACAAACGTCGGAGGCGGAGGAAGTGGGAGTAGGGGATGGCTCGTTTGGTGTGGAATGGATGGGAGGAGGAGAAGTTGAGGTAGAGGTGGGAGTCAGTGGGTTTGAAGAAGGCGGAGGTAGTGAGAGAGTTGGAGGGGGGTTGATGGAAAGAGAGATGTCGAGGAAGTTGACAGAGGTGTCAGAGATGGTGGAAGTAAAGTCAAGAGCGGGGTTATATATATATGTATATATATATATATATATATGTATATATATATATATATATATATATATATATATAAATATTTGTACATGTATATATTTACATACTCTCTTTTACTTGTTTCAGTCATTTGACTGCAGCCATGCTGGAGCACTGCCTTTTTTTTTATAGTCGAGCAAATCAACCTCAGAGCTTATTTTTTGTAAGCCTAGTACTTATTTTATCGTTCTCTTTTGCTGTACATATATATATGTACAGGTATATATTTACATGTATATATGTGCGTGTGTGTCTGTGTTTATGTACATGTATGTAATGTGTGTATTATATATTATATATATATATATATATATATATACATATACATATATATATATATACAAACATATACACGCACACACATGCATATCACATTATACAAAGGTGTCTACATGGTTGCTAGGCATGCTAGAAGTAGCAGCCATGTCTCCCCCCGAGTCATATGCTATTTGAAATAAGGAAGGAACACATTAATGTAGTACTAAATGTTCTTGAAAAGATGGTCTGACCATGTTTGAAAAGCCTTTGATTACAGGTCTGTTTGTACAACACGTACAAAGACACTCAAAATTTTAGATCTTAATTTAGATTACTTTTATATATTAATTAAAAATAAAATAAAATAAAATAAAATAAAATAAAACCATAACAACAAGTATTAACAACAAGAAGAAACTAAATTTTAAAGCGTACAACTAAATACTGATATCTCCATGGCAACTATTGAACATAAAAGCAAGCCATTCTACGTCTTAATGACTTGTGACTGCCAGGTCAGTGGATTAAGCAGATCAAACAGAACTAAATCTTAACTTCACAAATAAAACGTATCAGTGCAACTTTTCTGAATTGTGAATGAAACTACAATGCAAAAATCAACTCTACAAACATCTATTTACATTTCACCTTACTTCTTTGTTGTTGTTGTTGTTGTTATCATACATTGTATTAAAAGGGAAATATAAATTATTTTCTAGTATTTGAGAGACTCACCAGAACAAATAAGAAACAAAAGGAATACTAAAACGGAAAGAACCTTTCAATGATTTTATTCAAGTGATAAAAAATATCACATGAATTCAGCTGCATTTTATGTTTGGAGAATGAAATATTTTCTTTCCTATCATTTATCTTTCATCTCTTATTTATTTATTTATTCAATGTTTTTTTATTTTTATTTATTTATTCATTTATTTTTGTTTGTTAGTTTATTATTATTAATACATTGCTTTTACAAATTTATACATATTTATCACTGAGGCAGGTACAATGTAGAAGATTTATACAGACTTTAGTGTAGTGATAGCAAATATAATACAGGAAGCATGATGAGGTGAAAAATGAAAAACAAAAACAAAAAACAAAACAAAAAAAACACAAAAAACCCCCCAGTATCATTTATGATTAACATTATTTGGAATTTTTCTGGCGATTACTGGAGGCTAATGTTATTCAATAACTAATCTCAACAGATAACTTTTCCATAGCTTTTTAATGCTCTCTTCATTAAATGTGACAGTATGTGGCACAGTGGTTAAAGTACTGGAGGTCACATCTTAAGTTTGATTCATGGACCAGGCTGTGTGTCATGTCCTTGAGCAAGGCATTTCATGTTTGCTATAGTCTATTTAACTGAAATAAATGCCAGCTCAGTGTTGATGCAGCCTTCTATCCCTCCAGCAGTTACATCCTAAAATCAGGCAAGGGCAACCTTTTCCAAGAGGCAACTCTTTAGATTCTGATTTCAAATCCGAGTGAAGTTAACTTTTCCTTTCTTTGATCCAGGGTTGATGAAAATAAAGTGCTGCTCAAGTGCTGGGATTGATTTAATTGTCTAAACACACCCATCAAATTTCTAGTCTCGTGCCTTTGTGAAAATTTTTTTTTATCATTATCAGAGAATTTGATGGATGACAGTGAAAGAAATAATTAGGGTGAATAGATCTGCTCTGAGCATGCACCTGTACAGTGGAGACCAGCAGTTGGGTGAGGGCCCATGCTTCTGGTAATCAGAGTAATCCTGGATCTGTAGGGTTCCTTGAGTGGTCTTAGTTGGAGGTTCTGTCTCGGGAGGACTGCATCATTCATATGTCCACATACATTGTATACCACATATATTTTTGTAGTGGTGATTTGAAACTGAATCCCTGGATACGTGATCAGACATCATGGGCAAACCACCATAGTTCTACACGATCAGTTTATTAACCAATCAATCAGCATAAGGTGAGGGCTTGGACAGGGTTTACTCAAACATTCTAGAATTTGGCTTCTGGTCCATTGTAAAAGCTGTTTGGTATGCAGTTTAGAGGCATATGGTCTAGGACAGATGATCAGGAAGTTCTGTCACCACAAAGATAGTGCAGCTGTTACATCTTACAGATTTTATGGTGTTCAGAGAGGACTGAGTAGCAGTCATGATGTTGGCATTTTTATCCTTGGCACAAGTCATATGGCTTCCAGTCCTCCATGTTAGCTGTCTTTATCTTAACTACAACTTTAATCTTTATGCTCTCCAATACTGTTGACTGTTTACCAATGCATCAAACTGTTCCCCAAAAAAGAAGATATAAAAATTGCCAAACTTAGCCTAAACACCCTGTATGTGAGCATTTCAATAGCATTTTCTTTTCCTTTTAAAGCCAAGGTCTTGGAACATAGGGACTCATTAAGTTTTCAATGATCAGAAACCTTAATGTGGCTCAGCCTCTCATTTGCATAAACATTACTGACAAGAGTGTAAATGTTACAATATTCCATTTATCTCTGAAGTTTTATGCTTATATAAGAAGCTGTTAATGTCAAGGCTGCCTTGTTATATGCTAGTGAATGTGTCACTACTTAGAAAAGACAACATTTCTCAGACAAGGCATAAAATTTGACATTTTATTTTGCCACTATCAGTAAAAATTGAACTCCATATTTGTGCAATGATACCTGTCTGTCTGTCTCTCTTTCACACACACACACACACACACACACACACATGTAATATTAGTTAATTGAAACTGAAAATCCGCAATCATTACTTGAGTTTCACCTTTCAGATCTTCAAGCAATATGTATGTATGTATGTATGGATGGATGGATGCATATTGCTAAATACCAACAAAATGTTCAAAATCCAGTTACAAATCTGATTGGCTGTTAGATTCATAGAGTTAAACAACACGCACATATATAACATACTCTTCTCCTTGCTCCCTCTCAGCTTGATTATATAATTTCGTATTGATTTCATGGCCTTCCTTTTACAATGGCAGGGGAATGAGGCTTTTTTTAAAATTCATGCCTTTCTTAGGAACATTTGAGGTAAAAGTGTAAAAAAGGAGGCTACAACCAAGAATCAAACTAAATAATTAATTGAATAAAACTTAACTTTTTCCCATACTGTGTTACTTATCTAGATTTGTTTTTAGTAAAATTTCTCCATATATATGAACATTTTATTTTGTTATTTAAATGGACAATAAAAAAATGAGATATTTTTTTTGTCTCAAGAATTCTAATACAAGCATACCTCAACTTTTATTGGAATTGGGTTCCAAAATAAGTGACATAACTTGAAAAATGACATAACACGGAAAAACATTTTAAAAAATATATTAGTTTATATTTGTTCTAATAAATGGTTTGTATATATTTTCACATGTATCTCAATTGATTTTCCACTTCAATATTGGTTTTTAGGTGTTTTTTAGGAAAATTTTTTTATGCATTTAAATATATTCACTCAGACTGATGTAAAGTTGGATAAATCAACCGAAGTTGAGGTAATTTTTCCCATTACTTTCTTAAAAAACAAAAAACAAAAAAACAGCTTAAAGTTGAAAAAGACATAACTTGAAATGTTGTAAGTTGAGGTATGTCTGTGTAACTGTTGATTCATGGTGTTAGTTCTCAACTAACCAACTTTTATTGAATGGCTTTGTGTAATATATTTCTTCCATAATCTATTTCCAGATATTGTCAAAGCTTTGGCTGAATTAGTCTATGACAAGCTGCCACTGGCTGCTTCTAAAAAATTATTAATTTTATCCAATTTTGAAAAGCAGAATAAATGAAAGTCTAAGGTTTCTGTATGAAGCTAAATGCTAAATAGATTATTTGGAGATATATGAAAAAAAAAAATCATAACTTTCATTCTATTTTTTTTCAAATTATTCATTAATGGATATGGGGTTGGACTACAGATCAGGAGATTTCAGGTTTGACTCCTGGTGAACTTGAGTTATTTAATGTCAGGTGCAGGTGTTGCTGTGGTTGCTTCCGAACCATATGATCTTGTGTTCAATTTCACTGCATGGCACCTTGGGCAAGAATCTTCCACTATAGTCCTAAGTTGGCCAACTCTAAAAAAAATTCAAAAATTACACCATTGTATACAAATACAAGACCTCACAATGGTATCAAAGTTTACAATGATTGTTTATGGCTGAGAGGAGGAAGGACTGGTCATGTGATCTTTTGTAGTGCTTCTGAGACTTATGAGGAGGAAGAGAAATGTTTTCCATATAAGTATCAACCTCCAGATTTTCAAGCTGCATGTCAACTGTGCCAACCTCACCAGTCAGAGCAACCTACAAAGATCATAGGTAATGTTTGTCTGGAGACCTGGCCTGAATGATTACAACAGACTAGCCTCTGCTAAATACTCCCTGGTGGGGTCAGGTGGTCATGTTAAACTGGACAACTTATTAAGTCTACTACCCAAAAATGTTGTATCCTTTGGTACAATTAACTAATTTTGTCAAAGAAAGCTTTTTTGATTCTGAATTTCCTTCAGCATGTGATCCTTTTTAGATATTTACTTTGACTAAAAGAAAAAAAAAAAAAAAATGGAAATTGCATAGGCATGGTTTTGTAGTAAGAAACTTGCTTGCAAACCATATGCTCGTGGGTTCAGTCTCACTGCACAGCACTTTGGGGGAATGTCTTCTACTATATAGCCCTGGACTGACCAAAGCCTTGTGAGTGGCTTTGGTAGATGGAAGCTGAAAGAAGCCTAATGTATGTGTGTGTGTTTGTCTCCCATGACCGCTTGTCAATCATTGTTTGTTTGTTTACATACCTATAGCATAGTGGTTTACTCATTTACTCTTTTACTTGTTTCAGTCATTGACTGTGGCCATGCTGGAGCACCGCCTTTAGTCGAGCAAATTGACCCCAGGACTTATTCTTTGTAAGCCTAGTACTTATTCTATTGGTCCCTTTTGCCGAACCGCTAAGTTACGGGGACGTAAACACACCAGCATCAGTTGTCAAGCGATGTTGGGGGGGGGGACAGACACAGACATACAAACATATACGCACACATACACACACAGACATACAAACATATACGCACACATACACACACATATATATATATATATAAATATATACATATATACGATGGGCTCTTTCAGTTTCCGTCTTCCAAATCCACTCACAAGGCTTTGGTCGGCCCGATGCTATAGTAGAAGACACTTGCCCAAGGTGCCATGCAGTGGGACTGAACCTGGAACCATGTGGTTGGTAAGCAAGTTACTTACCACACAGCCACTCCTGCGCCTATGTCAAAAGAGACCATATATACTAAGGTTGATTTGTTTGACTTAACTCTTCAAGGTGGTGCCCCTGCATGGCTGCAGCCCAAAAACTGAAAAAAGTAAAAGACAAACTAGATGAGTATGTGTATTTCAAATGGTCAGAAGATAAGCAGTTGGGTTTCAACAATTTCAGCTTAAATCTGAAATATAAATATTGTGTGGTGAAAAACAATGAAGAATAATAAAGCTTTCAGTGATGAGGAAACATAGTTTTGAATTATAAAATAAGTAGAGAGGTGCAGGTGTGGTTGTGTGGTAAGAAGTTGGCAGAAACGTTAGCATGCCAAGTGAAATGCTTAGCAGTATTTCATCTGCTGTGACGTTCTGAGTTCAAATTCCGCCGAGGTCGAATTTGCCTTTCATCCTTTCGGGGTTGATTAAATAAGTACCAGTTATGCACTGGGGTCAATGTAATCGACTTAATCCCTTTATTTGTCCTTGTTTGTCCATTCTATGTTTAGCCCCTTGTGGGCAATAAAGAAATAAGAAGCTTGCTTGCCAACCGCATGGTTCCGGGATCAGTCTCACTGTGTGGCACCTTGGGCAAGTGTCCTCTACTATAGCTTTGGGTTGTCCAAAGCTTTGTGAGTAGATTTGGTAGACAGAAACTGAAAGAAGCCCATTGTGTGTGTGTGTGTATGTGTCCCACCCCACCATCACTTGACAACCAATGCTGGTGTGTTTACATCCCCGTAACCTAGTGTTTCAGCAAAAGGGACTGATAGAAGTTCTGGGGTTGATTTCTTCGACTAAAACCCTTCAAGGCAGTGTTCCAGCATGGCCTCAGTCAAATGACAAACAAGTAAAAGAATAAAAGAATATAATGCTACATTCAAAATTTATAGATTCATGATATAGACAACAGAAATTAAATTGAATTTTTCCAAAGGTTATGGAGGCACAAAGTTCAATGGCAGTATGTAGCACTTCTGGAAATTAAGTGGAGAATGGCCATTTTCATTTAAAATTGGTGGACCCTTAGCTTTCTAGTTTGAAATTGAACAGTTTTCATTTGGAAATCTACTTTTGAAAGATTTCTAACAAGCTGCTTTGGTGTGGCAACTTGACTTTGGAGTTGGCTGTCTTACATATTAGGTCAGTGATCAAAACTGGGATAGACATTCATTTGGGAAATTGAATTATTATTTAGGCACAGTAAATCTGTATTTCAAGATGAATAAGCTCTGTTATGTAGTTAAATACTCCATTTAAGTCTGCCTATATCTTCAAATTTTGTAGATCTAAGTGGAGTGCTGTATTATCTGTTTGTTAGGTATGAAAGACTTGTGTCATTAACATAAAAAGAACAGTATTTATGCTATGCTTTATACACAGAAGCCTGGAAAATGAGAAAATTCAATCTCGCCTGCTAATAGGATTCAAACAGCTTTCTTTGCATTGAAATCAAAGGAGTTTTGCAGTTAATCTTTAGTGGTAAAAACAGGTACAACAATGAAAAGTGTCAGAAATGATTTTATTCCATGAGAGAAAATCGCCGATCTTGACTTAAAGGATGAAAATTCAATAGACCAATGGAGAAGTAACAGTTTAAGCTCTCGACGACATTAAGCACATGGAGTCATGCGTATGTAACCAGAAGACTGCGAGATAAAAATAATTTGTAGAAAAAACATCAAATGAAATGTTACTTATTCCAACCAAAGTAATTTGACGTCAAAGGGTTAAATCTAAAGCAACAGAACCAAGCAAAGTTGAATTATAGAGACAGCATTATGCAAAGGATTATCTTGTAACTGTTTAGATTCAGCCTTCCACCTCAAGAAAACTGAATTCTATTGTTGTGTTCATTAAACTGTATATTTATATGCACAATTTTGTTTATGTGCATGAGTTTAGCTACAGCTTATGTATTATAAAACCACATGAAATGTTGTTGTCCAAGCTAAATACGAATAAGCTAATCGATGATCCTTTATATGTTCATCTGAATTCTCCTGCAGATGAAAACTGAAAACTAATTTGAGCTTAGTGCTAAATGAAAACTAATTTTTTTTTGCTTAATAAAGAGGTTTTTTTTTTCATTTGATTGAAATGAAAATTAAAAAATAATTTGGGCTTAATGATGCTGTGATTATTAACAGCTGATATTAATTATTAAGAAAAATGCAGAAAAAATATGGAGCTACATACATTGGTATAGATACCTATAATCAATATTGCAACTGGCTAGGGCGGCGAGCTGGCTGAATCATTAGCATGCCTGACTAAATGCTTTGCTTGGATCGACTTTCCTTTTCATTCTTTCAAGGTCAATAAAATAAGTATGAAGTGATATCAAAAAGTTCCTGGACTAGTTCTGTAGCATGCCAACAGGTGGCAGCACATGGTTGTGTGTGCAGTGAGAGCTAAAAGTGACCTTCATCAGGCAGTGTGACATCACTGTGTTTACCGACTAGTTCTGTAGCACACCAACAGGTGGCAGCACATGGTTGTGTGTGCAGTGAGAGCTAACAGTGACCTTCATCAGGCAGTGTGACATCGCAGTGTCTACTTCACAAGTTGTGAAATTTGTGTTTTTGTAGTCACGTGTATGTTGTAGTCTGTGATCTTTGTCATGGACAGGAAGTTGCATCAAAGAGCCAATGTGAAATTTTGTGTTAAACTTGGGAAATCTGCTACAGAGACTCCGAGTATGCTTTGGCAAGCTTATGGCGATGAGGCAATGGGTCATACACAATGTTGTGGTGGGGGTGGTGGGGGTGTGAAACACAAGTTCAGTATGTATGAAAAAGTAATGACGAAATTAATTCTTGCGACAAAAGATAAAAGTCATAGAATGAGAGATGCTTGATGTGACATCTCTCATCCTCTCTATGTCCACCTCTGGCACTAACCATTTATTCATTCTTTTTCCCAGAACGTTATAGAAATTCCTTCTCCACACATGTTTTTCTTGCAATCATCATCTTTAAACTGTTGAAGAGGTAGTTAATTGTCTTGATCTCACCAGTCTTGGAGGGCTTTCAAAATCCATGACCACCATTCCTTTCTCCTGATTAAAACAAAAACTGGGAGGGAAGACGGTCAATATAGGTAGCAGGATATTCAGTGAAAGGGCATTTACCTTTAGGGTATAAGAGAAGAAAGCTGCATTGTTACAATGTCTGCTGGTTTGAAAAATGAAATTTTGTCAAGCATAAGTTGATAAGTCTTTAATATGAAGGAGATTAGAAATAGAAATATGGATACAACCATGAAGTCATTTATGCATTGGCAATAACATTTTAAATGCCGTCCTGTGATCAATATTCTACGAGTCAAGTTTTGTATGGCAACACTTGACACTCTTACAACTTAATATATTGAATATTAGACAGCTTGCAGCACATTATGAACACAGAAATTTATTGATGTTTGACCAACTGATGCCAATGAACAAAGAATTACACATTTCCAGTTTTAGAGGTAATCGAGGCATAAATACAGATGTGAGAGAGGAAAAGTCAAGAAATTATAAATAGTTTACTTTCTTCTAAGATAGATGGAGTGACTGCAGCAAACCTGAAATTCAATAGTGATTCTAAATGGATACTGAAATACTTTGAAATATTAATGAAACAAACACTGATCAAATTTAAGAGGTGTTATGGTTCTGTAAAGTGTCTCCATACAATCCTACCTGTTGCGTTTCTCTCAGTTTCTCTCTTTCCATTCTACCTCTTTCTCACTCTAAACAGTACACCAAATATTACATTTAAATTACAGACACAATAAAAGAGGATGATGGAGAGAGAATCTAAAGCTTGGTTGATGTGTTACATTGTTTGAGGGCACTAGCTGGCTATTTTTAGGACCTTTTTGGATAGTGGAGGAAAGGGATCAAAAACAAAACAAATCAAAACTCATAGGGTATCCCTCAGACCAGAAGCATGGTCCACCATTGAGTGTAACAAAATGAACTCCACATAAGACACCTAAGTTCCAAGTGGTAGATTAGATCTTCTACCCAAGAGCAAGTCAAGTCCATCTGATGAACATCTTCACAATTTTCCTCTACCCAAATTCCCTGACAAGGATTAGGTTGACCTGAGGAGGCTAAGAGGCAGGGGTATACATTCCGGGTGTGCTATGTGTGCACTGCACACCCATCAAAAATGGCAAATTCTTTATAAATATTAACCTTACTCATTAATTTAATCACAAATCTTGATGCAAAACTTTTGCTATACCCCTGCTTGAAATTTGGTGGCATTGAGTCTGGCAGCACACCCAATACAACAAAACCACCTTATGCCACTGTTAAGAGGCTAAGGTAGGAGATATTAGTGCCTTCAAATAGATTGAATCTACAACCAAAGGACTGTGGCATCAACTTCTTAACCACATGAGTCTCAACGAAGGTGCGTGGCTTAGTGGTTAATGTATTTGGCTCATGATTGTAAGGTTATGAATTTAATTCCTGGTGGTGTATTGTGTTCTTGAGCAAGACACTTTATTTCATGTTGCTCCAGTCTAATCAACTGGCAAAAAATGAGTTGAACCTGTAGTTCAATGAAATAGCCTTGTCACATTGTGTCATACTGAATCTCCCTGAGAATTACATTAAGGGTATGAGTGTCTGTGGAATGCTCAGCCACTTACATGTAAATTTCATGAGCAGGCTGTTTAGTTGATTGAATCAACTAGAACACTTGCCATCATAACCGGCAGAATACTCCCGTCAGCATTTGGAATAAGCATAACATCACAATTTTCCATTTGTTACAAGGTGTAGGATTGGCTGTGTGGTAAGAAGCTTGCTTCCCAACCACATGGTTCCAGGTTCAGTTCCACTGCATGGCACCTTGGGCAAGTGTCTTCTACTATAGCCTTGGGCTGACCAATGCCTTGTCAGTGGATTTGGTAGTAGACTGAAACTGAAAGAAGCCCCTTGTATGTATATAGATATGTGTGTGTGTGTGTGTGTGTGTGTGTGTGTGTGTGTGTGTTTCACCATAACTTAGCAGTTCAGCAAAACAGACTGATAAAATAAGTACTAGTCTTTAAAAAATAAGTCCTGGGGTTTGATTTGTTCAGTTAAAAAATCCTTCAACATGGTGCCCCAGCATGGCCACAGTCAAAATGACTGAAATAAGTAAAAGACAAAAGACAGATCACTTAAAATTCCTTCTATGCATCTAAAAAAAAAAAAAGTAAATTAATATTTTTTTCTCCTCAAAGTTTGGAATATTAGCTTCCTTTTTTCCAAAGGTAGAATATACTTTACAGTATTAGGTATCAACAATTCATGTACTTTAGTGAAGCCTTGTCTGGGGTTTGAGTTTGTCTTTTATCTCTATGAGATTGATAAATAAATACCAGACATGATTCTGAGATAGATTCAGCAGATAAATCTCCCTCCCTTAGAAAACATACTGCATGCGCTTATGTAAGAAATCAATATTAGGTCTTCCTATTTTATCTGTCTGTCTGTTTGTTATTTAACAATATTAACAGTATTTCCAGCATTCTGTAAGACTTTTGATAAATGAAGTAACTCTCTTGTTAATGAGTTTTATATGATTTGCTGTATTGTTTTGTTGGAATGTATACTTAAATGAATACTTGCTATTATCTTCATAACAATTATAATAATTAACATGCTGATCGCTTATTAAAATGTGGCTGTCTTGTTAATTACTATTGGTGATTGCTGGTAGAAAATACAAAGAAAATTGAGTGAAGCATGAGGAACGTATGTAAGTCATTAACTTGCATGGATACACTAGCCTGTCCTTTTCAGTGATTGCTTTTTTTTTAAACATAGACATAAAATTTGGGCTGTTTAGTTCTTTCAATAACAATAGCTAGCATTTTCAGAGACAAAGATGTCACCGAGACTTAGTGATGTGAAGCTGTTGATGAGTATGAAGTAGGGAATATGAGAAGGTGCCTAAGAAGCTTTAAGCTTATACATCTTATCCCTTTCCTTTCATTCATCCCTCTTCCTTCCACTCTCTCTTCCATTTCTCCCACTACATTGTGTCACAACAACCAATAATGCCATTTAGCTAGATTCTTTTTCATTTCTTTCTCTTTCTTTTTCCTTTTCTTTATATTCTCATCACTGTCTTTTCTACCTTCTCTTTTACTTTACTCTCTCTCCTTCTCTTGCTATCTGTCTGTCTGTCTGCCTGTCTGCCTGTCTGTCTGTCTTCTCATCTTTTCAAAACTATAACACAGGTTAAATATCAGAGCTAAACCACAGTAACCTGTCTGGTGAGAGAAAAATGAATAACAGAAACGCTGTCTGGCAGACATCAGGGTATCCTTTCCTTGTGTGACAGTGTTGCAACAGAGGTTCGAATTTAGATTAAACATACTGTATTATTATTATTATTATTATTATTATTATTTTTTTTATTATTAAGATGGTGAGCTGGCAGAACCATGAGCACGTTTGGTGAAATGCTTAGCGGTATTTCATCTGCCGCTACGTTCTGAGTTCAAATACCATCAAAGTCGACTTTGCCTTTCATCTTTTCAGGGTCGATAAACTAAGTACCAGTGAAACACTGGGGTTGATGTAATTGACTAACCTCCTTCCACCAAACTTCAGGCCTTGTGCCTCCAGTAGAAAGGATTATTATTAAGATGGTGAGCTGGTAGAATCGTTAGCATGCCAGGTGAAATACTCCACAATATTTTGTTTGCCGCTGTGCTCTGAGTTCAAATTCTGCCAAGGTTGACTTTGTCTTTCA
Source organism: Octopus bimaculoides (assembly GCF_046866305.1). NCBI lineage: Eukaryota > Metazoa > Mollusca > Cephalopoda > Octopoda > Octopodidae > Octopus > Octopus bimaculoides. Next base: position 178,504,834 of record NC_142928.1, on the reverse strand, counting down.
TCCTTTCAGGATTGATAAATTAAGTACCAGTGAAACACTGGGGTTGATGTAATTGACTTGTCCTCTCCCCCAAAACTGCTGCCCTGGTGGAAAAATTAGTACCAAGTTGGACACTGGGGTCACTATAATCAACTTACCCTCTCCTCCAAAATTGCTGGCTTTGTGTTAAAATTTGAAATTATTATTATCATATTATCATCAAAGGCAGCGAGCTGGCAGAATCGTTAGCCGCTATGTTCTGAGTTCAAATTCTGCTGAGGTCGACTTTGCCTTTCTTCCTTTCGGGGTTGATAAATTAAGCACCAGTTATGCACTGGGGTTGATGTAATTGACTAGTCTCCTACCAACAAATTTCAGGCCTTGTGCCTTTAGTAGAAAGGATTATTATTATTATTATTATTATTATTATTATTATTATTATTATTATTATTATTATTATTATTATTATTATCATTATTATAGTGTTTATACTCGATCCTTTCTAAAATTATTTATATAAATATTTACCAGTTCAAGCATTGCATATAAATGAGAGAGAAAAAGTGAGAAAGAGAGAAGATAAATATAATAGTAATGATCATGATAATATGTACATGCTCTCTGTCTCTCTTCCTTACACACACACACACACACACACACATAGGGTGTACAGCATTTCAGTTAAAATCATTACATGATAAATATGATATGCCTTGCCTGTTTAGCTAGATTGCATTAATGGAGCATACAGTCTATAAAGATAAGGGACACATTCTTCACAGGGTTTTAGACTTTTAGAGATCTCCCTACAGAGCCAAAGATAGTGGTGGATAGAAATCTGTGGAAATGATTGCTTAGTTAGCTTTCAACTAAGAGATGTGTTAGGACGCACTGAATAATTTATCATGCAGCTCGTTCATGGAAGCCATTCAACCAAGATAAATGCTGTAGAGTCAATGATGGTTGTGCAGAATGTCTGTCTGTTTGTCGAAATGGGTTACATTTTGTTTTACACAGGTTCTCAGTATTTGTTTAGGCAAGTAAAACTTGTTTGCATTCATTATATATATTATATTATTTAAATACACAGATGTATGTCACATCCCGACAATGCGTTTATATGCGTTTGGTGATTTATATCATACACTGCACTGATTGCGTCTTTTGTCCTTGTGGCAAATAAAGAAATTATTATTAACAGCAACAACACAAACAACAATAATGACACTTATAACAATTTCTTAATTTGGCTCAAGAGGATTAATTTACAGAGTAAAGGAAAAAATTGTGTGAAAATCACTGAATAATTATGATTTTTTCTTTTTTCTCTTTTTTCTCTTTTTTTTTTTTGTTAATGAAGTACAAAGCAAATTATCATTAGAAAACAGCTAAAGTGAAGAGAATTAATTTCAGTGTATTGTTGGTTCTTATTTTCTACACTCTAAGAGATGAAAGACCAAAGCGAACTCAGGTGGAATAATAGTAATAATAATAATAATAATAATAATAATAATAATAATAATAATAATAATAATAATAATAAGATCAACAATAATTACGATTTCTTGTGATTCTTCTTAGAGTAAATTTTTGCAAAGGAGAGATGTATAGTGTATTGTACCTACCCCAATGCATTACTGGGATCTATCTTATGTGCCAGTGGCACATAAAAAGCACCCTTCAAACAGTGGGCCTCATGGAGGCCATAAGTGACTGAGACCTTTGGCAATATGCTGTGCTTGAGAAGACTCGTCAAGCCAAGTGAAATCATAGTTGTGGCCAATGCTGGTGGCATATAAAAAGCATCCACTACACTCTTGTAGTGGTTGTCATTAGGAAGGGCATCAAACTATAGAAACCATGCCAAGTCAGATTGGAACCTAGTGCAACTCTCCAGCTTACCAGTTCTAGTCAAACCATCTAACCCATGCCAGCATGGAAAGCAGACGCTAAATGATGATGATGATGATGAGGATGATTTTAATAGTCCCAGATGGAATAAATACGAAGTGAACTGACTGAATTTGAACTTGAAACTGTGAGGTACAAAACTAGATTCACAACAGTCATTGAATCTGGCATCCCACTTGCAGCTGTTTCTAACAACAGCATTCTTATCAATTCAATGTGAAATCCGAACCAATATGAAGAGAAGAACATTCTTCCAACTATCAAATTGCATAAGTGTATTGAAAGGACCAGCTTCTTCATTGATAAAACCTTATTGGCTGTAAACCAGAATTGAAGTAAGAACCAAAATATTAACTTGATAGTTTACAAAATGGAATTGATCCCAGAGTCAATGGAAACACCCAAATTGTTATCAATAGGTGCTGGATGTACTGAATTTGATTTGAACTGGGTTGAGGGAAGCTAGTTAGCTTCAATGGATGACTGCAAGACTATTTCTACAGTCTCCTCCTCTTCCTCCTCCTCTGGTTGCAGGTGTTAGGCAGAGTTTATTGAGGCAGATTTTTTGTGACCAGATGCCTTTCCTGGCAGAAAACCTTGCTTCTTTCCAAGCAAGGTAATATTACCTCATGGCCAGGTATGTTTTCAAAGAATATTGGCAATGAATAACACTGCTTGTATGACAGTGACACCCATTTACAACTATCATGTGATGTCAAAACAAGGAGACGCAAACACACAAATACACATACATATATACATACACGACAGACTTCTTTCAGTTTCCATCCACCAAACCCACCCACCAGGCTTTTGTTGGCCTGGGGCTACTACTAGAAGACATTTGTTCAAGGTGCCATGTAGTGGGACTGAACAGAATCATGTGAATGTGAAGCCATCTTCTTAACACACAGCCATGCCTCAACCTATTCTACATTAAAAATAAACAAGATTGTTGAAAGCAATTTTCACATCTGCTTGACACTGGCTTCAATCTGAACAATGCGGAAATCAATAGGAAATGGCTACAGTATAAAAAAAAAAGTGAATGAACTGCTATAAATGGACAATACGTGGATCAGCTCAGTTGGAAAACTCATTCCAGCTTGCCAAATTTGAAATTGAGAAAAGTGCCAAGGTGAATTTCTACCAAAGTAAAGTGAGAAATAAAGGAGATATTCTCCATAGTATTTCTCCTTAGATGAACTTCATGATATTTATAGTTTTTGTGGGTAGTGGAACTGTACAAATTTACCCAGACATGGAAAAAGGGATCTTAAAATATTGACAATAAAGCTCTTCTATTACAAAGACACAACAGTACCATTATAAAGTTGACTAAAAAAATATCCTTTCATAAATAAACACTCTTATGCAGCAATTACAAGAACTGTTCATAAAAAAGATAGCTAGATAAACCAACCAACAACTGCAGGTCACACAAACTTAGACTTATACAAGAAATAACCATGATAGAAAGATTGCAACCTAATAATGAGAAATTTGATATCAATGATGAAAATACTAACAACATCAATAACAAGAGTCTTAATATTGATTTCTAACTTAGGCACAAGGTCATACATTTAAGAGGAGGGTATAGACAATTTTATCAGCCCTTAGTACTAAACAAGTATTTTATTTTATCAACCTGGAATGATGAAAAGCAAAGCCGATCTCAGTAGTTTTTGAACTTAGAAATTAAAAGGCCTTAACTAAATAATGCACATTGTTTGATGTACTCAAACATTTACCAGTGTAACACATAGCAATTAAAATTAGTAATTGCAAACTATTGGTTAATATGTCTTACATTTTCAATACCCTTCAAAAAGAATGAAATATAAATTCATAAAATAAATTTGAACAAATAGTTTTTCTCTCTCAGATTATTATTATTGTTAATTATAATATCTAACATACATTATACCAAAGTAAGGAATATATCACATTTTTTTATAATTAAAGAGTAAAATAAAACACTACTCTTATGATTACTTTGGTAATGGCTTTAAACTACAAAATTATACTATTCACATTAATAATTGAAAAGGAAGAAAAAAGGAAAAGAACATCTCTAATGTTCTGTAACAATTTTGGTAATTTATCAAACATTATCCCATAAAAAAATCATGAATCACTCAGTAGGTAAGTTTCTAGAATTCCAATATGGCAGATTTTGTCCTCATTTTCACATACATTAATACAGATTTGGAATTTAGATTACTGCTATTCTTGTTTAGTTATTTATTTTACTCACTGCTAAGTAGATGAGGGGGGAAAAAAACTCTTAAGGATGAAAGATTTGCCTATTTAATAAATGACCAAAAATAAAACTAAACAAAAGTAACAAAAAAGAAAGTAAGAAAGAAAAATGGTGGGCAACTCTGTGTAACAGAATCATTGTTCAGGTTTAGAAATTTTTTAATCTTAAAGTTATTAGTTTTGATAAAGAATACTATTTATCTTCTAGACAGATATGGCTACATGAAGGATATATAGGCTAGGAAAGATTACTTGAGTTAGTCAGCCCCAATGTTTCCGCTGTTATAGCTTGAATAAAAGATCTGAATTCTTTTACAAGAATCCAGATAATTTTCTGAAATTTATTCCAAACTCATGGTTCCAGAACTGTCCTAAAGTTGCCACTTCAAATTCTTTGCTTAATCTAATAGTAAAAAAAAAAAAAATCAAAAAACAAACTTAGTAAATGCAGGAAATCGCATTCATAGCATTTTTATATGTCCACAGTAAACAACAACGAAACAAGAATTCCATTTAGTTTCTGAGTGTCTGACACTATAAAACACTTTTCAAAAATCAATCAGTTCTCCAGGATAATGACTGAGTCTCAACATAATCACTCAACCAGTTAGCAATAGGAGCTAAATTTCCTTTAAATTACACCTCACTGTCCTTCAAAAAATGGTGGGGCTCACTTGAAAATGTGGTCTTAGATATACAATAAGACAGGGTGGTGACAGCTATTTTTATTATAGATAGAAGAAGGCTTCAAAATTGGGTAAAGGTGTATAGTCAGATATACCAACCCCTATACTTCAGTGTATCAACATGAGAGATATGAAGGCCATAGTTGACTTCAGTGAGATTTAATCTTGGGACATGAATAATTTAAGAAAATATGAATAAAAAAAGAATGACTCTGCCACATGTGAAGCATGACAATTCCTTGCACAATATATATATATATATATATATACACACACACACACACACACACACACACACACATGCATCATCGTTTTAACACCCACCTTTTCATGCATGCATGGGATGGACAGAATTTGTTGAGGTGGATGTTCTTCCTGTTGCTAACTCTCACCTGTTTCTAAGTAAGGCAATGGCGAGATGACAGTATCGTTAGGATGCCAGGTGAAATGCTTAGAGGTATTTTGTCTGCCATTATGTCCTGAGTTTAAATTCCACCGAGGTTGACTTTACCTTTCATCCTTTCGGGGCTGATTAAATAAGTACCAGTTATGCACTGGGTCGATGTAATTGACTTAATCCTTTTCTCTGTCCTTGTTTGTCCCCTCCATGTTTAGCTTCCTGTGGGCAATAAAGAAATGAATATTCCTCATGGCCAAACATTATTTTCATGGAAGATTGGAAACCCCACTTGCATGAAATCAAGGCAAGAGAGACAACACACACATACATGGACTTCTTTGAGTTTCCACTCACTAAATCTATTCACAAGGCTTTGACCAGTCAAAGGTGATAGTAGAAAACACTTGCTCAAGGTGCCATGAAGTGGAACTGGACCCACTGCTGTATGATATCAGACATGTATAACATGTACATATTATATATGTATGATGCCATATAGTATAAAATATTGCTATATAAAATAACTGAATGCTCATAACTCAGAATACTACATAATAACATGTCTGGTAACATACTATGCATACTATTTATAACATATATGTATGATAATTTAATATAATATGCCACACATTCTAGAATACAATATAACATAACACAATCTACTATACAATAGTACACTGTATTACCCCTACTCTACAACATGTTCTATCACTGTATTATAATACCTTATCTTTAATGATTATTATGGTAGTAATGAGTTAGCCATATTTAACCTATATTCTGAGGCCCTATCTTTTATTTATGTTCCTACATTCCCTCATCCATTTATTTGTACACCTATTTCTAAGGGGAAAACTCACTGACTGAAGAGAATAACATTTGCAAAAGCTTATATATTTGCTGAAACATGAATGGCATTACTATTCCAAGACTGATATTTCAAGATTGATATTTCAGGATTGATAGAATTGCTTCAGTTTAAGACATGACTTGTCAGCACCTACGATATCTATCTATCTCCACATTAACTTCACTTCAGAAAGATATTATACATATATATATATATATATGCAAACATATTGCTATATATGAATACATATAAATGTATATATGTATATACATAAGCATATACATAATATATAAACGTATATATATATATATATATATATATATATATATATATATATATATATATATATATAATATGTCTACATATATACACACACAGATATACACATGTATGTCTAGATACACACATATATATAAAGATATATGTGTATAAGACAGGCATATATATATATATACATATTGTAGTTCTTTGTGATAAAGACAATAATGATAGTGATAATGATGATGATGATGATGGTGATGATACATTTATGTTTTCTTCTGTTTCCTTGGCAAATATTTAAACCAAATAAAGTGGATTCTTTAAGATCACGCAATCTGAATTAACTACGTATGACATATTAGAGCACACAAACCCAAACACATTGAGCATACACATACACACACACACACACCTTTTCCAGCTTGATTTCCCTTGTATTTTTATTTTATTTTTATTTTTATTTTTATTTTTTTTTCTAATGAAATACTGCTTGTTTCCCTGTCACTCTTTGGCAGCTATTTCTTTCTAGCTGCATGTTCTATGCCAGCATGATCCTTTCCGCTCTCACAAAGCATGCATGTGAGCTATTTGTATCAATGATAACATATCCATTGCTTCAACTAAATAGGAAATAAACTGTAGTATTTTTGAATGCTAACAATATGATAATACATGAATAAATACGTGCATGTATATGCAATTCACAAGCTTTACACACACACACACACACACGCACACACACACACACACACACACACATACACACACACACACACACACAGAGTCTTAACGTATTGCTGTATATTTAAGATATTGTTTTAGAGAAAACATATTCTATTGTTAAGTGATTTTTATGTTTTTTTGAGTATATGGTGAATTTTGTCCTGAAATGCAACATTAAGTCAACAATCTTAGACTGATGTGTTCTTGCATGTGTGTGTAAGTGTGTGTGTGTAAGTGTGTGTGTGTAAGTGTGTGTGTAAAGGAAGGTAACTAGCTTATATATGTATATATTTGATACATACAAATGCATACATGTACATACATACACACAAACATACATGTGTGTGTGTGTTTATATATATATATATATATATATATATATATATATATATATATATATATATATATATATATATATAATATGCACATAAATATATATACATATGTAGATACATGTATATATACATACAAATATATATACATATGTGTGTATATAATGAGAGAGATGGAGGTAAAGAGATAAATAGATTGAAAGATATGTCTGTGTGTATATACATATATGTGTGCGTGTGTGTGAGAGTATAAATATATATATTAATATGTCTACATGCATATATATATATATATATATGCATACATGCACACACACATATATATTATACATGCACACACAAGCACAGACATACCAGAATAAGTGATTTGTCAGTAGATTTAATTGTTATAAATTTGATAGAAAAAAACTTCAGGAAGAATAAATATTTGTTTTAGAGATATTTTAAACATTTCTCAGTGAAGACATATTAGTTATTATTGAATAAGTAAAGCTGAACAGTTATCAAGCCAGGCTTGTTTAGTGACAGACTGGTAAAAAAAACAAAAAAAACACAAAACAAAAAACTATGTACAATTTAAGTATTTTGCAATTTTTGTTTTTTTTTATAAATACATTGAACTGCGATGTGTCCTGGGTACAACTTTAAAATGCTTTCAGTGGGAAGTGAGATCTAGATTGGGAGTTTTAGGGTTTTGAGGAGTGTGGAACCACTTCCTAGCTGCTATTGGTCCCAGGTCTACTCTGACCTGGAGTAGTAACATTTCTCAGGGTCCCAGCTATGGGTTAATTAGCATGTCATGGAAGAGACTCCAAGCACAAACCCAGACTACTTTGAGAGTGCCTTGGGAAAGAAAAAGACTGGGAGAATCAACTTTGACAGCAAATCAGGGAATGGAGTTATCAAGCTAGGCTCAGTAAAACTTTACTTATTCAATAATAAATGTCTTCACTGAGAAATGTTTAAAATATCTTTAAAACAAATATTTGTTCCTCCTGGAGTTTTTTCTATCAAATTTATAACAATTAAATGTACTGACAAATCAAGAAATGGAGTCTGTCAGGCAGTACAGTACCCTCTGTGACACCCTTCCAGCTACTCTAGTTCATGGAAACTTAAGGATTATTTGTTTGATGAACTTGATATTAAAGCTTTTGATATATGTCTTTTTCTGAGGAAAAAATTCAAGGGTTAAAACTTCTTTTGTTTCAAAACAATACCTAAAAATACTGTATATATGCATACATACATACACCCACCCACACACATATCAACACATGTATGTATATAAATGCCAATATGTATACACACACATAAATGCACACACACACACACACACACACACACACACACACACACACACACACACATATATATATAAATGCACATATATTAATGCACATATATATGCACGTATATACATTAGTCCACTCTGCTGGGTGGTTGGTGTTAGGAAGGGCATCCAGCTGTAAAAATCTTGTCAAAACAATTATTGAAGTCTAGTGCAAGCTTCTGCCTGGTCAGCTCTTGTCAAACTGTCCCACCTATGGCAGCATGGAATGTGGATGTTAAACAATGAATATGAGGATGATATAAATGTGCAAGTTGTGTATTTATATCTATTTATATATATGCATATATACATATGTATGTGTATTTATATGTGTACATATATGCTGAGACCCCTTTCGCTCATGACTGACCATGGGATTGCACCTAGAAAGTTCCCCTCCCAGGCACAAGTCCGAGCAAGGTTGTTTATGGAAGACCAGCAGTCGCCCATGCATACCGGCCTCCCCTCTCCATGCCACCAGTGTTATCCAAGGGAAAAGCAGAGGCCGATATAGCTTGGCACCTGTGACATTGCAACTCATTTCTACAGTTCAATGAACTGGAGCAACGTGAAATGAAGTGTCTAGCTCAAGAACACAACACGCAGCCCGGTCTGGGATTCGAACTCACAACCTCATGATCGTAAGCTTGACACTCTAACTACTGAGCCCTGCGCCTTCACATATGTATATAATGAAATATATGGTTCTGAGTTCAGTCCCACTGCGTGACACCTTGGGCAAGTGTCTTCTACTATAGCCTTGGGCCAACCAAAGCCTTGTGAGTGGATTTGGTAGACGGAAACTGAAAGAAGCCTGTCATATATATGTGTATGTGTATGTTTGCGTGTGTGTGTGTGTGTGTGTATGTTTGTGTGTCTGTGTTTGTCCCCCCAACATCGCTTGACATCCGATGCTGGTGTGTTTACGTCCCTGTAACTTAGCAGTTTGGCAAAAGAGACCGATAGAAAAAGTACTAGACTTACAAAGAATAAGTCCTGGGGTCGATTTGCTCGACTAAAGGCGGTGCTCCAGCATGGCTGCAGTCAAATGACTGAAACAAGTAAACGAGCAAAAAGAGTATATATGTGTGTGTGTGTGTGTGTATGTGTGTGAGTGTGAGTATATATGTGTGTGTACACACACACACACACACACACACACACACACACAGTATTTATATTGAGTAAAAGAAAGGAGAAAGTCAAAGAAGGAAGGTGAGGGAGAGTGAGAGAGAGAGAGAGAGAGCTGTTATTCATGATCTATCTTTTGGAGCAGAAACAGAGATCTTCATTTAGTGACCTTTCTAGTTAAGACATTTAAGTAGAGTTTTCTGGTCAGTAAGTAACAACTGATGATGTAATCATGCAGACACTTGTTATTCATTATTTTTTTCTTTAGTCATTTTCTACCATTCACTTTTTTTGTGCTTGCATGGGTCAGACAGTATTTGTTGAGGAAGATTTTCTATGTCCAGATGCTCTTCCTGTCACCAACCCTCACTTGTCTCCAAACAAGGTAATATTTCCCCATGGTCAGATATGTTTTCATAGAAGAATGGATATAAACATTGTTTGTATGACTGTGGGCCTTATTTACAACCATCACATGATATCAAGACAAGGGTGCACACATACATACACACACACAGAGGCTTCTTTAAGTTTCCATCTACTGAATCCACTCACAAGGCTTTGGTCAGGACTATAGTAAAAAGACATTCGCCAAAGGTGCTGCACAAGGGATTGAACCTGAAATCATTGTTGGAAAGTAAGCTTCTTAACCACACTGCCATGCCCGCAACAAATCAGAAAAATTTTATTTTTGATTTCTGATAAAACACCATCCTTGAAAATGTCTGCTATTAAATTTCTGTATCTTTTACTTTCTACAACATAGAGTTAGTAGAAAAGTTTGACAAACCCAGTTGATGTGAGAAGACTAACATTTTAGGATGTTGTTCTTCATCTGAGAAAATTATTGCTGATCCAGATCATTACCAGCTCCCTTGTGTTCTGGATTGGACCCTTGTTACAGTGTAATCTTTAAGAAACTTCTCCATTTATTATAGACAATAAGGCACAGACTATTTTGTGTTGCTTCTATTAAAATGTTGAATTTTTCAAAACAGTCACTCCTTTACCCATATGTACTGTTCTAAAAGCTACTCTTTACTCTTTTACTTGTTTCAGTCATTTGACTTTGGCCATGCTGGAGCACCGCCTTTTGTTGAGCAAATCGACCCCAGGATTTATTCTTTAGAAGCCCAGTACTTATTCTATTGGTCTCTTTTGCCGAAATGCTAAGTTACGGGGACGTAAACACACCAGCATCGGTTGTCAAGCGATGTTGGAGGGACAAACACACACACACACACACACATATATAGATATATATACGATGGGCTTTTTTCAGTTTCCGTCTACTAAATCCACTCACAAGGCTTTGGTCGGCCCAAGGCTATAGTAGAAGTCACTTACCCAAGGTTCCACGCAGTGGGAACGAACCCGAAACCATGTGGTTGGTAAGCAAGCTACTTACCACACAGCCACTCCTGCACCTACATATGTACTGTTCTAAAAGCTACTGGTGATTTTTCACTAAAATTAACTAATTTATTAGCTTCCCCATTTCAGAGGGTAGGAGGGATAAAAAAAAAAAATATACTAGTTCCATATCCTTATGTCCTAAAGGTAATTTGTCTGTTTGATTATAAAAAAAAAAATGTTGCCTCTTTCTCTTTCTCACTTGATTATACATTAATCTCTGGTTACCAGACATGTAGCTAAAAGATTTAAAAACCACAGAAAAAAAAAAAAAAGTATTTAAACCAGTGGTTCTCAACTGGGGTTCATATTAACCCTTGGGGGTCCATATAAGATTTTGTTGTTAAAATTTATCTGCAATAAATTGATTATACTTCTACAGTGCACAAAATATTTTAATAGTTATTTTTATATAATTCCTAATAATATTTGATTATAAAAATATAATGGGAATATTTAAACTTCAAATGGCTAGGAGGGTTTATCTGGGTAAATTAGGGAAAATGGTTGAAAAACACTGATTTAAAATTTAAGTCAATCAATTGTTGCTTAGCTCTAAGTTGGTCCTGGCAAAGAAGTTCACTCTCTTTTTATTGGGTTGTCTGGAAAGTTTGTGCCGATTTATAGTAGCTTACCTTTCGACTTATTTGCCATGAAACCACCTCAATTCTGGGGAGAGGGTATTTTCAAGTTAAAGGAAAGATGGAGATGCATTGTGCAACAAAATCGTTCACATTTGGTTGATTAAAAATGTAATGGCAAGTATTTATTGACCTTTTTCTTTCCTTTAAAAATCGGCACAAACTTTCCGGACAACCCAATAGTTTTTTCTCAGGCATAGTGTACCTAGATTATATTAACCAATGTGTCCTTTTCCAAGATGGTATGGTATAATTTTAGGGAGATTTGGCTATTATTTTTGCAAGTTGAGCAATCATTGGCTGATGTAGTTAGTAGAAGCAGTATACAGTGGGACTAAATACACCGTAGTGTTTTATATCACCTTTTTTGTATTTCATTAGAGTAGACTCTCCTTTTATCTTTTCATAGTGGGGGCCATTTACATTGACTATATTCTGCCTCTTTTGCCTAACAAAAAGAAAAAAGAAGAAAAACAATAACTTTTGGTTAGCTTGCGCCCCTACCACTTTGGCCTCAATTACAATAAAACAGAAAAAAAGAAAGAAATGTATAATAATAATAATAATAATAATAATAATAATAATAATAATAATAATAATCTATGTTATGGAGTGGTTTGGTAATTAGTAACCTGAAGCATTTGGTCATAAAAGATAAAAAAAGCTTCTGTGATGAAACTTAGTAGCACTTGCTTTGTGCAACAGCCTTGGAAATAGCTATCTTTATGATTGCTACACCTCCAAGATAAGGCACTAAGACAGTGGGTAGAAAAACAGTGAATTGAAATTTCAGAACATTTTGAGTGTCTGCGGTGAAAGGCCATCAGATAGTGCTCCCTAAAACATACCAGCATGGAAAAACAGACTAAAATAATATTGAATATATAAGGAAATCTGATATTCAAAGTTAGGACATTTAGAACTGGATCTCTCTCTCACACACACACAATGGTAAATCAGAATAGTTGAAGCTCAAAGTTTAAAGCTGGGACAACAGATTCAAATCTTGACTGGCATCTGAAATTTCAATTTATTTATTTATCAGCTTTGCAACAGAAACACGTAACCAGTTATGGACATATTAGAATCTAAATATTCAACAAATATGGCACCTTGGGCAAGTGTCTTCTATTATAGCCTCGGGCCAACCAAAGCCTTGTGAGTGGATTTGGTAGATGGAAACTGAAAGAAGCCTGTCATATATATATATATATTTATATATATTAATAGTTATTGCCAAGCCAACATGGCAGTCCAAAAAAATAGGATGAATGCTGCCGTTGATTAGCTCCAAGAGGCCATCGCCTCTAGCTAGCTATGTGACACATGAACCTGTGTCCTTTATAACCTTCGAACAGGGGAGGTCAGCCACTTCCCCTTGCTGGTCTGGCATCTACAGACTAGTTTCAGGGTGTTGCCCCTTATCAAGGTAGAGCAGCTGAACCCAGCAATATATAAATATATATATATATATATATATATATATATATATATATATATATATATCTGTATATATATATATGTGTGTGTGTGTGTGTGTGTATATGTTTGTATGTCTTTTTGTCCCCCCATCATCGCTTGACAACCTATGTTGGTGTGTTTATGTCTCTGTAACTTAGCGGTTCAGCAAAAGAGGCCGATAGAATAAGTACTGGAGTTACAAAGAATAAGTCCTGGGGTTGATTTGTTTGACTAAAGGCAATGCCCCAGGATGGCCGTAGTCAAAATGACTGAAGCAAACAAAAGAATAAAAAAGAATAAAAGAATATATAAAAGTATGCAACATTGAAATGAACAGCAGTACCATCATCATCATCATCATCATCATCATCATCATCATCATCATCATCATCATCATCATCATCATCATCATCATCATCATCATCATCATCAATATTATTACTATAATTAAGGTGTCATGCTGGCAGAATTGTTAGCATGGCAGGTGGAATGCTTTGCAGTATTTTGTCTGTCTTCATGTGCTGAGTTCAAATTCCACCAAGGTCGACTTTGCCTTTCATCATTTTGGGGTCGATAAAAATAAGTAGCACTTATAATTGAATATCCCCTCCTTCAAATTTCAGGCCTAATGCCTATGGTAGAAAGGATTATTATCATCATTATTATTATTATTATTATTATTATTAAGGTGGCTAGCTGGTAGAGTCGTTAGCATGCTGGGCGAAATGCTTAGCGGTATTTCATCTGCCACTACATTCTGAGTTCAAATTCTGCTGAAGTCAACTTTGTCTTTCATCCTTTTGGGGCCAATAAGTTAAGCACCAGTCGAGCACTGAGGTTAATGTAATTGACTATCCCCTTCCTGCGGGCTGCCGCCCCCTTGACACCCTGGCCACATTCCTTGTGACCCCACCCCCAACTAACCCTCACAAACATAAACCTCTTTCTGAAGCAAATTCAAAGCAATTTAACCTAATGAACCCATTACTTTGTTGTTTTTACATGAATCGCTACCCCATTATTGCCCCACTTTTTACATGAATTGCTACCCTATTATTGCCCCATTTTTCTTCAACGTCCCCTTGGAACTTTCCACCACCCCCAGGGGTCAATACCACCCACTTTATGGAGTCAATGAATTAAGTACCAGACAAGTACTGAGGTTGAAGGTATCGACTAACCCCCTCCCCCAAAATTTCAGGCCGTATACTTATAGTAGACAAGATTGTTATTGATATTATAATTGTTATTAAGGTGGTGAGCAGGTAGAATCATTAGCATGCTGGGCAAAGCACTTAGAGGCATTTTGTTTGTCTTTATGTTCTGAGTTCAAATTCCACTCAGGGTCAAGAAAATAAGTACCAAATGAGCACTGAGATCAATGTAACCAACTTACCCACCACTCCGAAATTGCAGGCCTTGTGCCAAAATTTGAAACCATTATTACGGTGGTGAGCCGGTAGAAGTGCTTCTGCATTGGACAAAATGTTAAGTGGTATTTCTATCAGCTCTTTGCATTCTGCATTCAATTTCTGTCGAGGTTAACTTTGTCATCCTTTCAGGAAGTTGATGAAATAAAACAAGATAAAATAAAATAAAGTACTTGGGTCAATGTAATCGACTTGCCCCCTCCTCTCAAAATGTGCTAAAATTAGAAAGAATTATTATTATTATTATTATTATTATTATTATAACGTTTTCCATTATTGCTTTGAAAACTGAAACTTAACTGTTTATATGGGAGACAACAACAGTAACAGCTCATACAATGGCTTTCATTCATAAAAGTAGAACAGAAATGTGGAATGATTGTTTAGTCTATTTCTCACCATGGAAAATAATGGTGGAACACTTTCCCCCTTTGCTATCTGAAAAGCTTTGGAGCCATCAAAGATAAACTGGTACCTTTCAAAATATTTACAAAGTTTTATTGTTTTTCTTTGGATTATATGTGAGATATCACTTAAGACACTCCTTTAAGATCACTCCCTACCATCACCACCACCACACCCTTAAGGGAATTTTTGATATTTATCACTTTTTCTGGTCTTTGTGAAAGCCACTTCATAGATGTATGACGTATTTAAAAAACAAAACAAAACATTGCAGGCATGGCAATGTGGTAAGAAGCTTGCTTCCCAATCACATGGTTCTGGGTTCAGTTCCACTGCATGGCTTCTTGGGCCAATATTTTCCTCTATAGCCTCGGGCTGACCAAAGCCTTGTGAGTGGATTTGGTAGATGGAAATTGAAAGAAGCTCATTGTATATATATGTGTGTGCATATATATATATATATATATATATATATATATATATATATATATTTCTGTATATGTATATAATATGTGTGTGTGTCTTTGTGTCTGTTTGTGCCCCACCACTGCTTGACAACTGGTGTTGGTGTGTTTACATCCCTGTAACTTAGAGGTTCAGCAAAAGAGACCAATAGAATAAGTACTAGATTGAAAAAAATAAGTCCTGGGGTTGAGTTGTTCGACTAAAACCCTCCAAGGTGGTGCTCCAGCGTGGCTGCAGTCAAATGACTGAGACAAGTAAAAGGAAAAGAAAAGGATAAAACTGATGCAACACAAACAAAACAAACAAGAAAAAATGAGGTGGGGGAGTCTAAGAATCAAAGCAGAAATTTTAAAGACAAATAAATAAATATTAAAAAAAAAGGGGAATTGTTATCTAGTAAGAGTGATATCTTAAGAAAAGAAATAAACTACTTTTAGACTATTGATGCTGATTTGGTAGTTGGTTGTAGTTGATGCTTAGTTCCAGGATAGGCTTCACCAAGCAAACCTATGATGAAAGACATTTCAGCTGTGACTAACTTATCTTTTTTCTTACATGCAAAGATTCCAGAACTACAATGTCTAGTACATCCTTTTTTTATTTCTTTATTGCCCACAAGGGGCTAAACATAGAGGGAACAAACAAGTATAGACAAGGGGATTAAGTCGATTACATTGACCCCAGTGCGTAACTGGTGCTTTATTTATCGACCCCCAAAAAGATAGCTCCACCGTTTGACCAATGCCTTGTGGGTGAATTTGGTTGATAGAAACTGTGTGCTGTGTACTATACCTGGAACTATCCCAATGCTGGAATTTAGACTGGATTGTGAAACTGCATGCTGGTGTGTATGAATATATAATTTCATGTACATGTATATCTTTATGTACGTGTATATTGATGTGTTCATGTATGTGTATATGTGAGTGTATAAACATGTCCATATATACATAGGTATATGCGGGCATGTTTGTATATGGTATATACATGGATCTGTGGATCTTGACCCTCACTTGGTGTCCTTAATATTAAAATACCTTGATTCAAATGAATCCTACAAATAATTAACACACACACACACACACACACACACACACACACGTCATCATTTAACAGCTATGCTACATGCTTTCATGGGTTGGATGGTCTGACAAGATCTGATGAGTCCAAAGACTGCATTGTGTTTCAGTGTCTGCTTTGGTATGGTTTCTATGGCTAGATACCCTTCCTAACACCAACCACTTTACAGTGTATGTGTGAGTGTATGTGTGTGTGTATATATATATATATATATGTATGTGTGCGTGTGTGTATGTACGGATGTATATATCTATGTGCGTATCTTTGTGCTTGTACCACACGCTACTTGACAAACAACCAGTGTTTATTTGTTTACAACCCTGCAACTAAGCAGTTTGGCAAAACAGACTGATAAAATAACTCCCATATTTAAAAATTGTGATGTGGTGATAATCTTTTGTGGTGGTCATGACTGAAAGTGGTACTGTAGTGTATTAGCAGTAATCTTTACTTGTTTTTTGTCTTTTATTTGTTTCAGTCAACAAACTGCGGTCATGCTGGGGCACTGCTTAGAAGGGTTTTTAGTTGAACAAATCAATCCCAGTATTTATATTTCTATGCCTGGTACTTCTGTTTTTTATTGAACTACTAAATTATTGGGATGTAAACAAACTAACACCAGTTGTCAAGCAGCAGAGTGAAAGAACAAACACAGACACACACACACACAAACACACACACCTATCTATCTGACAGTCTGTCTGTCTGTCTAAGTGTCTGTCTGTCTGTATCTCATCATCATCATTCAGGGTTTGCTTTCCATGCTGGAACTGGTAAATTGGAGAGGTGCATCAGGTTCCAGTCTAATTTTAGCTTGGTTTCTATGGCCGGATGCCCTTCCTAATGTCAACCACTCCACAGAGTGTACCGGGTGCCTTTTTTACATGTCACTGACATGGGTGCTCTTATGTGCCACCAGCATGGGTGCTTTTACATATGACAGGCATCGAAATTCACCCACAAGGCATTGATTGACTAGGGCTATACTAGAAAGACACTTACCCAAGTGAGTTTCTTAACCACTAAGCTATGCCTGTGCCTATGCAATGATATATATTGCTATATAACCCAAGGTTATGTCTGATTGAGTAGTCCTAGCACACACAAGTAATCAACCAAACAACTAGGATATGATCCACAGATCTGTTGTTCCAGGTATACAATGTATTTATCATACTGAGTGCTATACTGCATGTTCTGACAGGTTGTGGGGAATGGTTGTCATAGAAACTGTAGTGTTATGTGGTAGTGGTGTTTTGATGTGATGACAGGTGCAGGTGTGGTTTAGAGGTAAGAAGTCTGCTTCCTAACAACATGGCTCTGGGTTCAGTCCTACTTCATGACATCTCTAGCAAGTGTCTTCTACTAAAGCCTGGGCTGACCCAAGCTTTGCCAGTGGATTCGTAGGTGGAAACTGAAAGAAACCTGCTATGTGTGTGTGTGTGTATATGTATATGTATATTATAAATACACACACATGTATGTATGCATTTGTGTTTTCTTGTCTTGACATCACATGATCAGTTGTAAATGAGTGTCACTGTCATACAAGCAGTATCACTCATGTCCGATATTCTTTCAGAAATGTGTGGCCATGGGGAAATATTATTGTGCTTCGAAACAGTTGAAGGTAGGTGACAGAAAGAGCATCTGATCATAGAAAAACTCAAATAAACTCTGTCTGGACCATACAAGCATGGAAAAGTGGATATTAAAATGATGAAGATGATGATAATGTTTTGATGATGGTCTTGTTGTGTGGAAATGATGGTGGAGTTGCGATGATGATGTTCTGGTGATGGGTGGTGTTTGGATGGTCTTGTCATGAGGAAGTTGTAGCAAAGCTGTAGGGGTGTTGTGATGATGGTAACAAGGATATCATATAGTAATAGCAATAGCGATATTAGTAGTACCAGTATGGTGGTGGATTGGGGGTTGTGGTTGTGGCAACATTGATATCTACTATCAACTATCTTACAATACTACCATGAATAAATACCACATTGCTAAGTATTTGTTGATATCTCAAGAGTGAAAATAAACAATCAGAAACATTATAATGCCGATACTGATAACTAAAAGAAAGAGAGAAAGAAACTCTTTATACTCCTTTATAGAGTTCTTGAAAATGAGATCTTATTTGCCTAATTTTCTTGTTTGGAGTGATAAAATATTGTTCATTGTCAGTTTTTAAGGCAAGTAATTGATTTCTTTATTTATTATCACGGAAGCTTGGCTTGGAAAATTTCCTTTCTAAATTATTGAAGGTGAAGGTATGCAATAAATTTTGGATTGGAATGATGTGGAGAGAGAGAAAGAGATAGATAGATAAGATAGATAGATAGATAGATAGATAGATACATAGAGAGAGAGAGAGAGAAAGATAGAAGGAATACAGCATCAAACTAAATCAAATCTTTTCTATTGTTCATTTTTACACAAACAAGGTATAACAAGCATTTTTGCTTCACAAATTTAATCTAGTCAGGTACTCTACTATCTCAGCCATCTCTTCTATCATCTACAAAGTAAATATTGATTCCTTTTGACTCATCACCGGTCAAATTTTTATTATAAGGGAGGATTATAGCTGATGGAATTGATATCAGTACATTACTAATATTTATTTTCTCGGAATTCTTTCACAAGAATTGATAAAAGGCAAAGACAAAACAATATAAAAAGGAAAGAGGGGAGGAAATTTCTGTGGTAGAATTTGGATTTTGAATTATAAAGGCCAAAATTAAGCAAGTATGGTAATAATAAGATAATAAATATTGAAGAGGATTATTAAACTGAAATTTGCTTTATGGAAAGTAGGGGTGTGTTTTGGGAAAGCTTTATTTGCAAAAGACTGGCATCTTACTGGGGAGAAAATTTGCCACTCATACATTAAACACCAGAAAAGCCAGAGCTAAATGAAAGTCATATGAAGAGCACAGGAGATGTTGATAATAAATGGGGTAACTAACCACCAATTACCACAGAATGTAGAAGAATAGGTGCTCTATTTTGGCCAGTCATGCCTTGGAGTATAACACAATCAACAATTGCTAGTACATCATTCGAGATATATATGCCCTGGCCAGCACTGCTTCACTTTTCAGAGACAGCTTCCTGTCAACCCTCTGGCCTCTGCCAGGGATGTAGCCAGCCCACTTACACGTAACATTCCTTCATTGGACACTAAACTCCGCTTGTGAAGACCTGTTGAAGCGAGTGAAATAGGAATCGAAATCGAACTAAATTTGTAGACTGGCACCCATGCCAACGTCTCTTTGATTGAACACTAAACTCGGCTTGCGAAGACCTGTTGGGGGCAAGTGAAAGCGAAATCATGATGGTACGTGTACCAGTGGAGCACTAAGAGCACTGTCCAAGCGTGATCGTTGCTAGAGCACCAGCTGTCTGGCTTCCATTCCGGTGGCACATAAATAGCACCATTTGAGCGTGATCGTTACCAACATCGCCTTCCTGGCACTTGTGCCAGTGGCACGTGAAAAAACATTCGAGCGAGATCGTTGCCAGCTGGTAGAGCTGCTGGGAAACAATGCTTTGCAGTATTTGTTTCAACTCCATACATGTCAACTTTGCCTTCTGTCCTTTTGGGATCGATAAAATAAAGTACCAGTCAAGTATAGAGATCAATGGTATCAACTAACACCCTCCCCTCAAAACTATAAGCCTTGTGCTTAAATCAGATACTATTAAAGGAGGCAAGGGTTCAAATCTCACTGGGGGTCAACTTTGCTTTTCATCCTATTAAGATTGATAAAATACAGTACTAGTCAAATACTGAGGTTGATGCTATTGACTAATCCTGGCCCCTCTTCAATTGGTACTTATTTTATTGATTCCAAAAGGATGAAAGGCAATGTCAGTCTTGGCGGCATTTGAACTTAGAATGTAAAAATGGACGAAGTACTTCTAAGCATTTTGTCTAGTATGATAACGATTCAGCCAGCTTGCTGCTTCAATAATAATAACAACAACAACAACAACATCATCATTATCATCATCATCATCGTTATTATTATTATTATCATTATCATTATTATCATTATTATAATTATCATCATCCCAAAGCTATTACATGCTAATTTAATTAGTAGGGATGTTATTCTGAGGTCTGGTGTCAACAGGTTTCTTGAAATACCAAAAATCTTTCTGGGGATTCTTGCAGAATACAGGATGATGCTTTCTACTATTCAACATTGTGAGTTTCAATTGCAGCTTAACAACGTTTTTGTTATTATTATTGTTTTACTTCTCAGAGCACTCGGTCTTGTTTGTTCTGGTAGATTCTATGAGAGTGGACAGCAGCTTGTTGTCAGAGGTCACACAGGGTCTCTTTTCATACATTATAATCTTTGATACTTGGTTGTTAATTATCATGGGAGACATTCAACACCCAAGTGCTGATTCCAAAATCCTAGCTGTCCCCAGCAGAGCAGTTTTTCGAGCTTGCTCTGCTCTCATGTCGATTCTGATTTCTTTGACATATTTCTTGAGCTTGGTTTATTATTATTATTATTATTATTATTATTATTATTATGATAGTGAGCACTGTGACTGAGTAGTCTTGAGAAAGTTTGAGATCCACTGGACTGGTAGTGTTACGGCCTCAGAAGGACAACAAAAAAGAAATCTACATATTGTTAATATTTTTTACACTTGTTGTGTTTAACATTTTATTTTTGTATTTTTTCAACAGTATGCAACACTAAATGGCAAGGAAGAAGTCAATAATTATGACTATTGACTATTCTCCAGGAGTTAATAGTCTTGATCTCTGCGTGTGAAGGAAGCTAATAGTTCTAGGGACTGCTGGGAAGGAATAGGCTATTAATTCCGGTGTTTATACGTAAAGGAAATAATCAATAGTTCTGTCTGATGGAGAGGAAGTAGTTAATAGCCTTGTTGTCTGTTGGGAATGAATAAACGGATAGTCTTGATAGTCTGTGAATGAAAGAAAGCAGCCAATAGTTCTAGGGTGTGTATATTAATGAAAAATAAAACAAAAAAAATGGAGATTCTTATAACTATTGAACGTAAAAACATAAGTAAAACTACAGTAAATGTACTAAGTTAGTTATTTCCTTTTTTTCCTCCTGTGATGTTTATTAATAGAATTATGGAGAAAAGAATTGTTTTTTTTTTCCCTAGCAATATATGTAATAATATTGTCTGGATAGTTGTCAAGAAGCTTTTTAAAGAAGATTAAGAGGTTGTTGTTAATGGAAGGATAAGAAAAATATTATTGAGTAAATTTAACCTTCAAGTAAAAGATATATTCACAGTGAGCAAGATATGAAAGAATATTGACTGGATGGAGAGAAAATTTTAGATGGGCATCATAGGGTGATGGTTTATAAAAACAAGTTATAGATTCAATATTTTGTTGAATGATCTACTTATGAGCAGAACAATACATGCGCATGCGCATGCACATTCACACACTCACACACATACACGTACACATACACTCACGTTTACTTAACTTGCTGTGATAGTCTATTGTTGAAGACCAATTTAACAGCAATGTAATCAAAGATTTGTTTCAAAAGTTGTTTTATATGACAGTCAATAAATAAAATATTTATTTGTAAAAAGAGGAAAACAATACAAAATAAATTTAAAATCTTACGATGATATCAAGTCGAGCTAATGGAATAAAGTTTAGCTGTACAGTGTAAAAATAAAACATGATGCTGGTTTAATCTATGAGAATTGAGGCGATATTAATTAGATTTTAGCTTTATACACTACAATTGTTGAAATTTATTCAAAATAAAATACGAGTAAATAATAAAGTTAAGAACAACAGACATAACTGTAAAAATGTATATCAGCAGTAATCAGTCATATTTTTGCAATGATAAATCTTCTTCTTAGCCTCTTTCGTAAAAGTCAGATGAAATCTGTTGTTATAAAACTAACTTTTCACTCATGATTTTATACTGATGAAATTTAGAAATCTGTAGAGGAGCTTGTTAATTTATAAGATATAAAGCTTATCAATAGAATTAAAGAAAACTGAATTATCGCTGCTCACTTGGAAATATTACAGCAAGGCTTGTGTTTGTTGCCAACACATTTAACTATTGATGAAATGTGGATAGCTTCATAACCTCAAGATAAATGCTCAGCAACATCCAAGTGGGGTTGTGACTCTCAAGAATGACAGCTCTAGCTAATGCTAGATGTCATCTATTGTAAATATATCAATGAAACCAATCTTAAAATTAATAAACCACTTCTTATAACTTGGATTTGAACATCAAGAGTCATGTCACTAATAAAACATCTGATTATCTGCTGCAGAATCAGCGTTTTGTACTTTGGTATGCATGTCATCCATAAAAGGCGCATGCCATGCTTACTAAGTAATATTAGTTGATGAATATTACCACAGACTACAACCTCATTGATCAGGAGCTAATAAAAGAGTCTCTACAGAGTGACTTAACCTGCTAGAAATAGCTACTAAATTTCCCTTAAATCACATTCTACTATTTGAAAAAAAAAAAAAAGAAAATGGTGATATCTAAGTAATTGTTTGATTATGTAGTATTAGATACATCCTTAAATGTTTTGATGTCTGAGATGCAATGTTATGAATATGATTATAATTTTTTGGACAATTAAATTCATTGTTAGTAATGGAAAATGCTTCTCAGCCTTTTGCCTTAGATCAAAGTGTAATATTCACAAATCAATTGAAGCATAGTGTAGATGTAATATTAAAACATTTTTTCATCTCTAAAGACAGAGTTAATTATCTGAAAAAAATTTGTTTCTGTTGAGGAATGGCTGTGTAGTTAAGAAGCTCACTTTGCAACCATGTGTTTTCAAGTTCAGTCCCACTGTGTGGTCACTTGGGTGTCTTCTGTTATAGCCCTGGCTAACCAATGTCTTATAAGTAAATCTGTCAGATGGAAACTCTGCAGAAGCCAGTCATGTATGTATGTAATGTATGTATGCATGCATGCATACATGCATGGATGCTTGAATGTATATATGTATGCGTGTGTATATGTATGCATGCATGTATGTATGCATGCATGCATGCATGTATGTATGCATGAATGCATGTATGTATGCATGTATGTATATATGTATGTATGCACTCATGCATGTATATATGCATGCATGTATGTATATATGTATGCATGCATGGATGTATGTATATATGCATGTATGTGTGCGTGTGTGTGATTGTGATTGTGTGTCATTGTGTTTCTTCCCCGCTGCTTGACAACTGGTGTTGGTTTGTTTACATTCACATAACTTTGCAGTTTGATGAAAGAATCCAATAGAATAAGTACCAGCCTTAAAATAAGTACTGGGGTCGATTTGTTTGATTAAATCCCTTTAAAACAGGGCCATAGTCCAATGACTGAAGCAAATAAAGGATAAAAGATACATGTTTGCCAATGGCAGAATGCTTTTGGTCATAGATCTGCTCAGTGAAGAACAACCTGGGGTTAAACAACAACAACAACAGCAACAACAAAATCAAATGGAAGTTGCTATAAGAATTATTCTAAACCATTTTCAGACTTATGTTTTGATATTCATAAAGTATCTTTTATTTGTTTCAGCAATACTGGGGCAGCACCTCGAATGGTTTTTAAACCTGGTACTTATTCTATCAGTATCTTATACCGAACTGCTAAGTAATGGGGATGCAAGCAAACTAACATCAGTTGTCAAGCAGTGGTAAGGGACAAACACAAACAGACACAGACAGACAGACAGATACACACACACACATTAATTCACATATGATGGGTTTCTTGCAGTTTCTTATTTCTTTACTGCCCACAAGGGTGTACACACAGAGGGGACAGACAAGGACAGATAAACGGATTAAGTCGATTATATCGATCCCAGTGCGTAACTGGTACTTATTCAATCGACCCCGAAAGGATGAAAGCAAAGTCGACCTCAGCGGAATTTGAACTCAGAACGTAGCGGCAGATGAAATACCGTTAAGCATTTCGCCCGGCGTGCTAATGTTTCTGACAGCTCACTGCCTTGCAGTTTCTGTCTAACAAATCTACTCACAAGGTTTTGGTTGGCCCAGGGTTATAGCAGTAGACACTTGCCCATGGTGCCATGTGGTGGAAATGAACCCCAAAATATGTTTGGGAAGCAAATATCTTAACACACAGTCACATTATATATATCACACAAATCTTCATAAAATAGATTGGGAAAAGTGAATATCAAAATTTCTTGCATGATGGCTATTACTTCATTGCATTTTTTGTATAATCTATGGGAATAAATATAATATATATGGAAGTTAGAAATATCAGAAAATATATGCAAGTCTTTCTCACTACAGAAAATCTTATTTGTGTTTCCTTACTCAATTGTTTCTCTTTTTACAGCATGTATTGATTAAATGCTACAGACAATATTTCCCAGGAACTGCTACTGATAGCTACATATACAATCTGCCTGGTCATTCTTACACAATGCAATATTAATGTATTCTTTAATCGCACTTCTAGGTATCTTTTTAAGCCATTCTCACAGGAAGCAGATGTAAGAATCTGCATGAGCTAAAATTTTTGTTATAGTAATTTTAAGGAGCAGAAGGATTAGTTTGCAAAGAGTCTTGGGATTTATTCATTTCTTTATTTACTAAACTATTTATTTATCTATTTATTTATTTACTTATTTATTTATCTATTTGTGTATTCATTCAGACTTTTTCATTTAAGGTTTAAATTTCTACCAGATTAAGTCAAGTTTCTTGATAAAATGGCACTTATTTCTTATATCGTAATATGTTAAATATACATCATAAAGCATTTAAATAGTACATGCATGTGTCTTAAAGAATCATGTATGTAATACATTATATATAAATATATATTTATATATATATATACATTATATACATATACATTTATATTTACATTATATACATATATAATATATATATATATATATATATATATATATTGTATATATATATATATATATATATATATATATATATATATATATATACATATATTGTATATATATTGTATATATATATATATATATATATATATATATATATATATATAATCAAAATCAGCAGCAAGGATATCCAGAGGTAATGCAGTACAATCGTTTCATGCGACTCCATTTAATTGAACAATGTAAACATTACATCAAATATAAAATGTAGAGCAATCTTCAGCTGCACAAAGACATAGAAATTTAGAAATTTAATGAAATTAAATTTGAACAGAAGGACATATTTTTATAATTAAATCTCAACTCTCCAAGTAGAAAGGAGGAATACAAAAAATTCTTGTTGCTTATTTTGATTTTAATCACCTTATTTTGAAACTGTATGGATAATACTATACTAAACTCTGGTGCCTAAACTTAAGTACCATATTCACCTGAATCTATATATATATATATATATATATATATATATATATATATATATATATATATATATATATATATATATATATATATATATATATATAGATATATATATACAAAGTCATAAAGTTATTGATGACAAAGAAGTAGCTTGATGAAATTATATTTAATGATGAGAACATTCAAATATCACGACTAATTGTTTCATAAAATAAAGACATGTAAATGATGTATATTATTATATTTAATAATAAATAAATTACTTACATGCCTGCATTAATGCAAAAATGCAAAAATGCATCCATCCATCCATACATCCATACAGGCATGGCTGTATATATATATATCATCATCATCGTTTAACATCCACTTTCCATGCTAGCATGGGTTGGACGATTTGACTGAGGACTGGTGAAACCAGATGGCTACACCAGGCTCCAATCTGATTTGGCAGAGTTTCTACTGCTGGATGCCCTTCCTAACACCAACCACTCCGAGAGTGTAGTGGGTGCTTTTACGTGCCACCGGCACGAAGGCCAGTCAGATGGTACTGGCAACATATATATATATATATATATATATATATATATATATATATATATATATATATATATATATATATATATATATATATGTATATATATATCTGCATAAATGTGCATATGTATATGTGTGTGTGTATACAATATATGATTTATAACTAAGAGTTTTACATTAGCATTAATGTATGTACATATGCAATAATAGTGAATAATTCATGTATGTTATACAAACATTCTATGTTAGGTCACTTTTAGAACCACTGGTACTATGTAACCCAGTTTGATCTGTTGCAGCATTGGATTATTGGGAACTAAATTGGCAACCTTACCAAGCTTGCTCTGGTAAGGTGGATGGTTTTCACAAAATCTATGAAAGGGTGGATGAACTCAGCAGAGTCTAAACCATCCAACAGATGAGAGTGAGAGATGCCTTGTCTTCATTTAGACATCTCTCAAGGAGGAAGAAAACTCTTATGTAACATCTGTGAACTTCATTTGCATCCAATGATGTAGACTAGTTTTTTTTTAGACATAAAAGCATAAATACACACATGTATGTATGTATGTATGTATGTATGTATGTATGTATGTATGTATGTATGTATGTATATATATATATATAACTTTTATAAGTAATATTCTAAAAGAATATGTAACTGAACTTATATTGAGTGCTCAATTATTTTGAGCAAATAAATGTGTATATATGTGTTTTTATATTATTAATAAATTCATAAACTTATCAATAATATACTCAGGTAATCAATATTTAATATTTCGAAAGATATATATCCAATATGACATGGTAATATAATAAATTTAAAATTTAAAATATAAATATACAAAATATAAATATAAATATTTATAAAAATATGAATGTAGATAAATATACGTGTGAATATAAATGCGTATAAAAATTTATGTGTAATTAAGCATGAATATTGTAAAGTCTAAAATATAAAATATAAAAAAAACCTAAAATTTAAAGAGTTAGGCATCTGACGATCGTTTCGCGGATATTACTATAATCACAAAGTGATCAAAAGATCAGCTTACTATCAGTAATTCTGCTCTTCGGAGATGAATTAAGAACCAATGGTATATATACAATATTAATTAAAACATTAGAAATATTAAAAAATTAAAAATAATAATAAAATATATACTGTCCTTCCTATAAATTGTAAAATTATAAATTGTAAAATTAATCCTTCTGCTAAATGGAGTAGTGCTAAGGACATTACACTGTGTGTGTGGGGAATGGTGGTGGTGTATGTGTGCGTGTGTGTATATAGGTGCATATGTGTAGAAATGATGGACTCTCTCACATTGGTTTCAATATATGAGAGTCCAACAGTCTATTCATTTTGTTGAGCCTGGATTACATTTTAGTTCCACCAAGGATTTGTAAACCAGTTTATAGATCATGCAAGAATTTGGATAACAGGACAATGCTGCGGTTATGCTTGAAAATGCTTTTGTCCTCTCTCTTAGTTCTCATTGCCAATGAATACAACCAGATTCAAAGTCCCTGGTCCCATCCTGACGCACAAATCTTCAGGTTTTCCATTTCAGGGCCACTTGCTCAAAGGTCTCATAAGGTATATTGATTGCATGTACACGCACACACACACACACACACACACACACATGTGATAGAATCAAGCAGGTTTGATTCTACTACCAGGTTCCTCAGTTGTCTACGAGACACATGCCCAAGGTACCTTATAATAGGATCAAATGCTGAGCCACAAAGTTGTATAACAAGCTTCTTAACTCAATCATGCCTGTGCAGCACAGTATTTCAGGCATAAATTTATTTACAATTTCATCGGAAATAATTTTTTTTTCTTAATTATCACAAATTCACATGAGAGCAAATAAATGCTTTACATATCATTATCAATGTTCAGCTCATTTGATTGAGTTAATGGAATGAATAAACTTAAAATATTCTAGCAGATAACCTTAGGCTAAGTTGCATGCTGTGGTTTATGTCTATAAGGAAATGAATTTGTATTAATATGAATGAAGGAAAGAAAAATGAGATTTGTAAGATAGGGAAAATGGGCATTTGGGATAGATTTAGTTTTCTCAAAGGTATTAGCAATGTATGTAATATAAATTGCCTTCAACCAAGAATTGAAACTTGATCATGGCTTATTAGAAAGATAACAAAAAGAAAAAGGTTTTATGAATGATTGATATTGGTATTTCCAGTAGAAGCAGCAGCAGCAATAATAGTAGTAGTAGTAGCAGCAGCAGCAATAGTAGTAAGAAAAGCAGCAGCAATAATTGTAGTAGTAGTAGTAGCAGTAGCAGCAGCAACCTAGGCAATATAATAACAAGAACCTTAGCATTCACTTGATTCACTCACAGCAGCTGTAGTAGAAGCAGTTTTCTCAATATTATATGTTAGATTCTGTCGAGGTCAACTTTGCCTTTCATCCTTTCGGAGTCGATAAAGTAAGTACCAGTTATGTACTGGGTTCGATGTAATCGACTGGTCCCCCTCCCCAAAAATTTTAGGTCTTCTGCCTAGAGTAGAAAAGAATATTGTATGTTAGCACCATACATACATTCATACATACATTCTTCAATTCTTTTTACTCGTTTCACTTATTTGACTATGACCATACTGGAGCACCGCCTTTAGTTGAACAAATCGATCACAGGACTTAATCTTTTGTAAGCCTAATACTTATTCTATCGGTCTCTTTTGCCGAACTGCTAAGTTACAGGGAAGTAAACACACCAGCATTGGTTGTCAAGTGATGTTGGGTAGACAAACACACAAACACATACACACACACACACACACACATCCGGGTTCAATCCCATGCAGTGGGACTGAACCTGGAGACATGTGGTTGGTAAGCAAGCTACTTACCACACACCCGCTCCTGCGCCTATATATATCATCATCATCAACATCATCATCGTTTAATGTCCGCTTTCCATGCTAGCATGGGTTGGACGATTTGACTGAGGACTGGTGAAACCGGATGGCAACACCAGGCTCCAATCTAATTTGGCAGAGTTTCTACAGCTGGATGCCCTTCCTAACGCCAACCACTCAGAGAGTGTAGTGGGTGCTTTTACGTGCCACCTGCACGAGGGCCAGTCAGGCGGTACTGGCAACGGCCACGCTAAAAATGGTGCCTTTTATATATATATATATATTATCTTTTGCTTGTTCCAGTACCCCATGCTGGAGTACTACCTTGAAGAATTTTAGTTGAATGAGGTAACTCCAGCACTTATCTTTTTTAAGCCTGGTGCTTATTCTACTGGGTTTTCTTTTGCTGAACCACTAAGTTATCAGAACATAAGTTAACAAACACTAGTTGTCAACTGATGGTGGGGGACAAACACAGACACAAAAACACACACATACACATTTATATATATATATATGTGTGTGTGTGTGTGTGTGTGTGGAGGTGCGTGGCTTAGTGGTTAGGGTGTCAGCATCATGATCGCAAGCTTGTGGTTTCGATTCCTGGACCGAGCGACGTGTTGTGTTCTTGAGCAAAACACTTCATTTCACGATGCTCCAGTCCACTCAGCTGGCAAAAATGAGTAATGCTGTGAAGGACTGGCGTCCCATCCAGCTGCGGAACATACGCCATTGAAACTGGGAAACTGGGCCCATGAGCCTGGCTAGGCTTTAAAAGGGCGCATTTATTTTTTATTATATATATACATATGTATATATGCATGAAGGGTTTCTTTCAATTATTGCCTTTTGAATTCACTCACAAGGCCTTGGTTGACCTGGGGCCATTGTAGAAGACATTTGCCCAAGTTGTCACACAGTGTGACTGAATCATCTGCAGCCATATAGTTGGGAAGCAAACTTCTTATCACACACACACACACACACACACACACACACACACACACACACACACACACACACACACACACACACATGCACATGCACAGTCACACATTTCCAAGGTTTCAAATTTGTATATTTAAAAGAGATAAAGACTTCAAACACGACAGATCCGTATTCCATTTATTCAATTATTTACCATCCGATGTCAACATTTCTGTGCCCAAACCTATCCAGCGACTGATCTGTTGGATGTCTGACGTTTGGCACTTCCTCAGGAATGGTTTCCATCAGAACAAATTACGAAAAAACACAAATAACGATCATAACAAATTATTAAAAATTATTAAAATTTCCTTAGCTTAAACTTGGCCATGCTGTCTAGATTTGGGCACAGAAATGTTGAAATCGGATGGTAAATAATTGAATAAATGGAATACGGATCTGTCGTGTTTGAAGTCTCTATCTCTTTTAAATATACAAATTTGAAACCTTGGAAATATAAATATAAACAATGAGAACGACCCTTAGGGAATCTAATCAATGATCCCCTAGGGTAAAGTCTTATGCTATATTGGTAATGGTTGCAACATCCTCTGGAAAATTATATATATATATATATATATATATATATATATATATATATATATATAAAATGAGTTTTTTTCAGTTTCCATCTACCAAATCTACTCACAAGGCTTTGGTTGACAAGTCTATAGTAGAAGACACTTGCCTAAGGAGCCACAGAGTGGGATTGAACCTGGAACTATGTGGTTAGGAACAAACTCCTTACCACACAGCCATGCTGGCACCTATATATAAAACAGATGGTCTTTTCCTTGTTTCTTACTGTGAAAGAATTGCCTCTACCCCCCGAAAGAAGCATTATTTAACACATGGATGCCCTTCCTGTCACCAATCCTTTTAATCATCTTTTACAATATGTAGAGAGATGATGTACCAATTCTAAAACTGGAGTACACATAGTAAAGAGTACCCGATATACTCATGGGACAAAACCTTGAATGGCCTTCACAATAATAAGTGGAGAAGCTGACAATTCTGGGAACATACGATTTTAAAGTTTGCAATTCTTGGAATAATTACTCTCCTCCTGTCCCCACATTGAATAAATGAAAAATACTACATTAATGTCTTGAAGAAATATTTTGTAGAGTGCTTGAATAAACTGAGTATATGTGATATATTGTGAACAATTCTCTGCATTATTTTATCAACAAAATACATTGTCATTATCTATTATTTCACTTTAATGCACAATGAACTTTTCTATGGAAAATCTGAATGTAGAGATGTATATATGTGTGGGAAATGATATTAAGACAGAAAAAAAAATAGGAAGAAGAGAAAAGAAATAAAAGAGACATCTTCAGTTGGAATCTATAAATGACCCAGATTTTTGTAATTTTACTTCAGGTGCTAAATATAGAAATTATGAGATTACTATGTAGTTAAAACAAAATTGCAATCTTAGGCTGATATCAGCAGCATCTTCTTGCTGAGTATCAAATAGACAATGCCAAAAAAAATACACAAATAAATGAATAAATGAATAAATAAATAAATAAAATTCAGAATAGCAAGTGAAAATAATTGTCTTTTATTGAAGGGTCTCTCTTGGTGCAAGAACAATTTCCAGGTTTGGAATGTATTCAATGGCTGGATCAGTTTATACAGCAGCTTACTGAATGGCTCACAATAGCAATAGATACTATAAAATTTTACACATAAAAATCAGCCAGTCACTTGTCTTCATTGTCTTATTGTATGTGTATTTGATGTGTGTATGCATGTCTGTGTACTGACCTCCTCTGATAGCAGCTGTTTGATAGCTGCACTGCAATCACTTCCTTCTATTTTCACTCTCTTTATTTGAGTCAGGTTAAAAACGTTCAAATTGAATTTGAAGGAAGCAGGGAAGGAATAGATTTATTCTTACTTACATAGATATTTATTCCTGCAACTGCATTGATGATAGGAAGCTAATGTGCACATTTTACAAGGAAGTCAGTCAATGACAGATAGACAGCAGCACTGTCACTATCAATGATGCCATCTTGCAGAATCTACCTGTCAGCAAAATGTGCGAAAACATGTCTCAGTGAACCAGTTAGTAATATGTTGATATTTATACTCATACTATATCGCTCAGGTTTATGGGTCTTGATTTAAGAAGAATTATCAAGAAAGAGGTGAGAGAAAAATAAAATAAAAAAAGAATACAGTATATGTATTATAAAGAAAGCAGCTTAAGAATATGTGGAATTAGGGTAAAATATGATCTATATGATCTATATGAAGATATTATAATTCTAAGCGTATTGTTTGTATATGTGATTAGTCCTATGCTTTTTTTTTTTAATATAAGTCAACTGCAAGCAAGAGCTCCATAGCTACTCTGCTTGCCATATTGACTGACCTCAGCAGTAGATAAAGTATGGCAGAGGCAAGGGAGTAAAGATGCTATAGATTGAAGAAAGTGGCACACTAGGTAGATAGGGAAATGTGTATGACTGCACAAGCATGCACACCCACATGTAGTTGCATGTGTGTTATCTCTTTCTCTCTCCACACATATATAAACTTGGGTGTGTTTTGTGTATCTATCTTTCTATTATATCTATCAATATATGATATATGTATTATATATATGGAAAACAGATGTTAAATGATGATGAAAGGATACATTTTTTACATATATATATATATATATATATATATATATATATGTGTGTGTATGTATAAACATTTAAATGCATATAATTTATATCTATTTATCTATCTATAAATAACATGTTATATATAGTATATTTATCATATATCTATATTTATATTTATGTATAAGTATGCACAAACCATTCATATCATTGTATCAACCAGACTATCAGATGTTATATGCCACTGGTTACAATGCACTTCCTCGTGCAGTTGTAGCTTTCAAATGATGTCACCCCACTGGCTAGGTAGGCCATATAATATATATGTATATATATATATATATATATTTATGTATGTATGTATACATACATATATATATGTATACACATATATATATGTATACATACACACACACACACACACACACACACACACACACACACACACACATATATGTATACATACATATTTTTTTATACATACATATATGTATATGTACATACATACATATATGTATGTATATATATATATGTATATATATATATATATATATATATATATATATATATATATGTATATATATATATATATATATATATATATATATATATATATATATATATATATATATATATATATATATATATATATATATATATGTATACATATATATATATATATATGTATGTATGTATGTATACCTGCATATATATATATATATATATATATGTATTCATATATATTTATATACATATATGTATACATACACACATATATATGTACATACATATATACATATGTACATACATATATACATATGTACATATGTATATATGTATATACATATATATATACATACATACATACATACATACATACATACATATATATATATATATATATATATATATATATGTATGTATATATATATATATATATATATATATATATATATATATATATATATATATATATATATATATATATATATACATACATATATATATATATATATATATATATATGTATATATATATATATATATATATATATATATATATGTGTGTGTGTATACATATATATATATATATATATGTATGTATACCTGCATATATATATATATATATATATATATATATATATATATATATCGCGATGACTACTGACCGAGACCTTTGGAAATATGCTGTGCGTGAGAAGACCCGGCAAGCCAAGTGAGATCGTTGCCAGTGCCCCTGGACTGGCTCTTGTGCAGGTGGCACATAAGATGTACCATCCTGAGCGTGACCGTTGCCAGTACCGCCTGACTGGCCTTGTAGGGTTTTCGAGCGAGATCGTTGCCAGTGCCCCTGGACTGGCTCTTGTGCAGGTGGCACATAAAAGACACCATTTCGAGCGTGGCCGTTTTCGTGCGGGTGACACGTAAAAGCACCCACTACACTCTCTGAGTGGTTGGCGTTAGGAAGGGCATCCAGTTGTTTCTACAACTCTGCCAAATTAGATTGGAGCCTGCTGTAGCCATCCGGTTGCACCAGTCCTCAGTCAAATCGTCCAACCCATGCTAGCATGGAAAGCGGACGTTAAACGATGATGATGATATATTTATATACATATATGTATACATACACACATATATATGTACATATATATGTACATACATATATATACATATGTACATATGTATATATGTATATACATATATATATACATACATACATACATATATATATATATATATATATATATATATATATATATATATATATATATATATATATATATATTATATATATGTATTAAATCCCCAAAAAAAGAACAACAAACACAAAAAATGCAAGGACGTGGTACATGTTAAGTATTAGCAGATATTCAGGGAAAGAAAGAAAGATGGTTTAACGTTTCGAGCAACGCTCTTCTTCAAAAACAGAGGAAAGTCCAACAAAAAGGAAGATGGAGGAAGAAAATCACCAACGATTCACATGTGGTTACATTTTGAAATGACCAGAAGGGTATGAGTGAAGAAAAAATTTTTTCTAAGCCAGGAGAGTGTAAGAGAAGGAGGTATGTGTATGTATGTGTGGGTATCTGTGTGCATGTGCATGTGTGTGTGTAATAGTATGTGTGTGTGCGTATGTGTGTGGTGTGTGTGTGGTTTTGGCTGTTTATATGTGTATGTGTGAGTGAACTTTGTGTCTCTTAATGTTGTAGGAAGAATTCAACAGCATGGTAACAGGAGTGGTGGTCTTTTGTGTAGTTGTGTTTCTCTTCACATGAGCATAGAGGAATGGTCAGTAGAAAGGTGTTTGACTGGCAGTTTGAAGTATGTGTGTGTGTATATGTATGTATGTGCGTTAATGTGCATGTGTGTATATGCCTGTGCATGTGTGTATATGCCTGTGCATGTGTAATTGTGTGTGTGTGCTTTGTGTGTGGGAGGTATGGGTGTGTTCATGTGCGTGTGCATATATGTATATATATGTAGGTAAAAATGTGTACATATATATTATATATATTATGTTAAATATACATCAGGTTCATTCTGATTTTTGAACTGTATTAAATAGGATTTATTAAAATATTATCTGTTTACATTGCTTAGTATTAGGTTGTCAAAAAAGTTCTTGCTGAGTTTTTAATTTCGTTTTAAATGACGTATTTTCAAATTAATTTTTATTAAATTACTTTGACTTTATATATCATTTTAAAGCCTGTTTTTCACTCTATCTAATCATTTTACTCTTTTTCTTTTTGAATTATTAGGCTGTTTTTTCTGGAACGTTGAATACAATATGAACAAAAAGCAAATTTGCACAATTTTTTTATTCCAGTTCAAGCTAGGCTGAAAAGCTGCTGAAACAGCTCACGATATCAATGATGTGTTTGGCCCAGGAACCACTAATGAACGTACAGCATAATGGTGGTTCAAGAAATTTCATAGCGGTGACAAGAGTCTTGAAGATGATAAGCGTAGTGGTTGGCCATCGGATGTTGACAACGAGCAACTAAGAGCCTTAGTCAAAGCCAATCCTCACACAACTGGTTGAGAGCTTGCTTTTGAATTCGACGTAACATATATGACAATTTCCTACCACTTGAAAGAGATTGGAAAAACAAAAATACTTGAGAAATGGGATGCTGCACAAATTGAACGACAATCAAAAAAAAACAAACACCATTTTGAAGTGTCGTCTTCCCTTCTTTTATGCAACAAGAAGGACCCATTTCTCGACTGGATAGTGACTTGCAATGAAAAGTGGATTCTTTACGATAACTGGCAATACTTAGCTCAGTGGTTGGACACTGATGAAGCACCACAGCACTTCCTGAAGCCAAAGTTGTACCAAAAGAAGGTCACCTGACTGTTTGGTGGTCTGTGGCCAGTCTCATCCATCACAGCTTTTTGGATTCAGGCGAAACCATTATGGCAGAGAAGTACTGCATAAGAAGTAATGCATAAGAAACTCCGACAACAACAGCCAGCATTGGTCAATAGAAAAGGACCAATTCTTCTCCATGACAACACTCAGCCACACGTTGCACAACTGACCCTGCAGATGTTGAATGAATTGGGCTATGAAACTCTGCCTCAACCACCACTCCTTCCCTCTTCATCTATCCCACTACATCTAAATTTCTGCCCTTATGACCTTTCATATATTTATAATATTTTGTTTCATTAACCCTTTCGTTACTGTATTTATTTTGAGATGCTCTGTATTTCTTTCAACTAATTTTGAAGATAACAAAGAATTTAGTAAAATAACTTAGTTATCATTCAGCTACTATTAGGAACATAAATTGTGACTAAGGTTTGGTGGAAGATTTTAATTCAAAACTTATGAAAACAAGGTATTTATACTACAGAGCCAGAGCCGGATTTAGCCGGATTGGTAAGGAAAGGATTAAAGTTAAAGCTTGGAAAGTCTTCAGTAGGAACAATATATGACAATAAAAAGGAAATTAATTGCTCAAGAAGTTACTCCATTAACTGCTTGGACCTTATTCATAGATCTAATGCGATACTTAAACTGGGATGGCTGTTGAGTGTATAGATCAAGGATGAAGCTCAAAGTAATGTGTCAATAAGCATGATAGGGATTAAAAACAAAGCCCAAAGTTTGTATGATAATTTGCAGGAAAATGTAAGTGAAACTTCTAGCAAAAAAAAAATCTTTTGATTAAGAAAGGCTAGTTTGGAAGTTTTAACTCTTTAACTCTGTCAAATGTAATTCTTATCAATCACATTGTTTTCCCTGACTCATGCATTAATTTATATCTTTGAGATTTCAATGATGCTATTATTTATTTTTAGAATGACATTGCATGGTAGGTGTGAGAGGCCAGATCTGGCAGATTTGAACCAGATATAACTGATTTAAATGCTAAAGGTTTAAGAAGCACTTTAATTTACATAACTTATAAATGACTGTTGTTGCTGCCAGAGTGCTGATACAGAGGCTGCTATGAATTAACCTGAGCAGCTGAAAAAAAGTGATTGACAAGGAGGGCTGCACACCACAGCAAGTGTCCAATGTTGATGAAACTGCACATTTTTGAAGGATCATGTTTGCTTGTTGGAAGACTATTCACTGCAGCTATTTATCTTCTACATTTCTAAGTGATGTTCTTCATAATGTTATACACCAATCTTGATGATGTGTATGATATATACACATCATATACACTAGGACAAAAACTTCTTCCAATAAAGGTTAGTAACATTATTTATATTATTTACAATTGACAGATATTTGTCCTCATCTTGTTTGTTGTTAACATGTTTTGACTGATGTACCTTCCAGCCTTCATCAGGTGTCTTGGGGAAATTTCGAACCTGGGTTCTCATTCCTAAGGTATTTTTCAATGTTTGTTGTTGTTATTATTTTTTTGATTTTGTTGTTGTTGTTGTTGTTATTATTATTATTATTATTATTATTATTATTATTCAGGTCACTGCCTGGAATCGAACTCTGGATCTTGGAGTTAGTAGCCCGTGCTCTTAACTCCAAGATTCCAAGTTCGATTCGAGGCAGTAACCTGAATAATAATAATAATAATAACAATGATAATAATAATAACTACAACATCGAAAAATACCTTAGGAATGAGAACCCAGGTTCGAAATTTCCCTGAGACACCTGAAGAAGGTTGGAGGGTATATCAGCCGAAACGTTGTGTTAACAACAAACAAGATGAGGACAAATATCCATCAATTGTAAATAATGTAAATAATGTAAATAATTCCTCATCTCTAAAATATAGAAGGTTAGTAACATCCTGATAAAAGATTTTATAACTTTTTAAGAAAAAAAAGTTTAAAAAAGAAAATCTCCTCCAAAAGGTTCAGTGTCCTTAGGTCATCCATCAGTACTTCATCCCATATATGCTTGTCGTTGGGAGGGAGCCTGTCTCCCTTGTCAGCTGTTAGAAAAATACTCTCACGTGGCTAAGAGTTGTTTTGACTGTTATTTCTAGCAATGGCAGTGCTCACTAACACCCTCCATCACTTTAGTGGCAGCTGTACTTGTTGCCTATCTGTTCTAAATAGCGAATGGCTACCTTAATCATTTATTTATAGGAGTGGCTGTGTGGTAAGTAGCTTGCTTACCAACCACATAGTCCCAGGTTCAGTCCCACTGTGTGGCACCTTAGGCAGGCGTCTTCTACTATAGTCGCGGGTTGACCAAAGCCTTGTGAGTGGATTTGGTAGACAGAAACTGAAAGAAGCCCATCATATATATATTTATATATATATGTGTGTGCATATGTTTTTGTTTCTGCTTGTTCCCCCCACCATCACTTAACAACTGATGGTGGTGTGTTTACGTCCTCGTAACTTAGCGATTCAGCAAATGAGACCGGTGGAATAAGTACTAGGCTTACAAATAATAAGTCCTGGGGTCTATTTGCTTGACTAAAGGTGATGCCCCAGCATGGCCGCAGTCAATTGACTAAAAGAAGTAAAAGTAAATATATATCATCATCATCATTATCATCATCGTATAACGTCTGCTTTCTATGCTAGCATGGGTTGGACGATTTGACTGAGGACTGGCGAACCAGATGGCAGCACCAGACTCCAATCTGATCAGGCAGAGTTTCTACAGCTGGATGCCCTTCCTAATGCCAACCACTCTGAGAGTGTAGTGGGTGCTTTTACGTGCCACCAGCATGAGGGCCAGTCTGGCGGTACTGGTAACGGCCACACCACGCTCAAATGGTGTTTTTTACGTGCCACATATATATTTATATATTTATATCTGTATGTGTGTATATATATATTCATATCTGTGTATTTGTATGTGTGTGTATGTGTA
This sequence comes from Octopus bimaculoides, assembly GCF_046866305.1. Lineage (NCBI taxonomy): Eukaryota > Metazoa > Mollusca > Cephalopoda > Octopoda > Octopodidae > Octopus > Octopus bimaculoides. Next base: position 178,465,287 of record NC_142928.1, on the reverse strand, counting down.
TATATATATATATATATATATATATATATATATATATATATATATATATATATATATATATATAGTTTTAGGGAAAATAACCAATTTTCAAGAACTCATCGATGAAAATCCACTATCACATATAGAAAAATTAATAATTAAAAGCACAATAAATGAGTATAATATAAAGTAAAGTAAATATCATAAGATAAATATAATAAAAAGATTACACGTGTTTCATAACCAATTTTCAAATAGAAAAGAAATTTAAATCGATTAAAATCAATTGAAATTATCGAAAATAAGTTCTATTCAAAAATATAGCTACTCGTCAGATCGTAATTAGAACAATAATTAGATATATATCTCAACCAACAATAAGTACCAAATGAAGTAATATGAAATACTTATTATATAAAGATAGAAAAATTATTAAAAAAATATCATAATATCAAAATAATAACCATTCAATAATCATCCCTTCATCCATAATAATAACATGTATATTATATACAAAAAACATCTTACCTAAATTATCATTGACATGGAGAAAGCCTTTGACAGGGTCCCCCGATCCCTTATCTGGTGGTCAATGAGGAAACTTGGGATAGAAGAATGGTTAGTGAGAGCTGTGCGAGCCATGTACAGAGATGCTGCCAGTAAGGTGAGGGTTGGAAATGAGTACAGCAATGAATTCCGGGTAGAGGTAGGGGTCCACCAAGGTTCCGTCCTCAGCCCCCTCTTATTTATCATAGTCCTCCAGGCAATCACAGAGGAGTTCAAGACAGGTTGCCCCTGGGAGCTCCTCTATGCTGATGACCTTGCCCTAATTGCGGAGTCACTATCAGAACTAGAGGAGAAGTTTCAGGTGTGGAAGCAAGGTCTAGAATTGAAGGGCCTTAGAGTCAACCTAGCTAAAACCAAAATCCTAATAAGTAGGAAGGTAGATAAAACACAAACCCCTTCAGGTAGATGGCCCTGCTCAGTATGTAGAAAAGGAGTAGGTAGTAACTCTATAAGATGTACCCGGTGCAAGCTATGGACACATAAGAGGTGCAGCAACATCAAAGGCAGGTTAACTAGCAAGTTAGTTTTTGTTTGTGGCAGATGTTCAGGTGCAATAAAGACTGTAAACAAACAGGAAACAACTTCTATCTCATTCCAGGGTGAAAAACTAGAGGTAGTCGATAGCTTCCGCTATCTGGGCGACCAAGTTAGTAGTGGGGGTGGGTGCGCTGAAAGTGTAGCTGCTAGAATAAGAATAGCCTGGGCAAAGTTTAGAGAGCTCTTACCCCTGCTGGCGACAAAGGGACTCTCACTCAGAGTAAAAGGCAGACTGTATGACGCATGCGTACGAACAACCATGCTACATGGCAGTGAAACATGGGCTGTAACTGCTGAGGACATACGTAAGCTCGCAAGGAATGAAGCCAGTATGCTCCGTTGGATGTGTAATGTCAATGTGAATACCCGTCAGAGTGTAAGTATCTTGAGAGAAAAGCTGAACATTAGAAGCATCAGTTGTGGTGTGCAAGAGAGACGATTGCGCTGGTATGGACATGTGGTGAGAATGGATGAGGATAGCTGCGTGAAAAAGTGCCACACCCTAACAGTTGAGGGAACCCGTGGAAGAGGTAGGCCCAGGAAGACCTGGGCTGAGGTGGTGAGGCAAGACCTTCGTACATTGGGCCTCACCGAGGCGATGACTACTGACCGAGACCTTTGGAAGTGTGCTGTGCGTGAGAAGACCCGGCAAGCCAAGTAAGATCGTTGCCAGTGCCCCTGGACTGGCTCTTGTGCGGGTGGCACATGAGATGCACAATTTTGAGCTTGGCCGTTGCCAGTACCACCTGACTGGCTCCCGTAGGATTTTCGAGTGAGGTCGTTGCCAGTGCCCCTGGACTGGCTTGTGCGGGTGGCACATAAAAGACACCATTTCGAGCGTGACCGTTTTCGTCCTGGTGACACGTAAAAGCACCCACTACACTCTCTGAGTGGTTGGCGTTAGGAAGGGCATCAATGATAATTTAGGTAAGATGTTTTTTGTATATAATATACATGTTATTATTATGGATGAAGGGATGATTATTGAATGATTATTATTTTGATATTATGATATTTTTTAAATAATTTTTCTATCTTTATATAATAAGTATTTCATATTAATTCATTTGGTACTTATTGTTGGTTGAGATATATATCTAATTATTGTTCTAATTACGATCTGACGAGTAGCTATATTTTTGAATAGAACTTATTTTCGATAATTTCAATTGATTTTAATCGATTTAAATTTCTTTTCTATTTGAAAATTGGTTATGAAACACGTGTAATCTTTTTATTATATTTATCTTATGATATTTACTTTACTTTATATTATACTCATTTATTGTGCTTTTAATTATTAATTTTTCTATATGTGATAGTGGATTTTCATCGATGAGTTCTTGAAAATTGGTTATTTTCCCTAAAACTATATATATTTTATATATACTTTATCTATAAGGCTCAATTTAATTTTAATTTTTTATAAATTGATTTTAATTGAGCTTTTTACCTGTAATTTTGGATTTTGTCCCTAATAATATTATATATATATATATATATATATATATATATATATTTGAAAATGAGTTTAAAGGGCGATATTATCTTGGTAGTAACCATTTCCTCACAAGTTGGTTTCAGATGCTGACTAACCACAATGATCCTAATAATCCTACGTTGCATATCCAAGTGTCCACCCACTGTAGTTGAAACATGTATAGTTCCCACAAAGATGCTGTAAATAACTGTTAAATAAAATTATGGATGGGAAAAATCTCTGTTCTCCTTATCATGATTAATATATATATACATTCATATATACTCTTTTACTCTTTTACTTGTTTCAGTCTTTTAACTGTGGCCATGCTGGAGCACCGCCTTTAGTCGAGCAAATCGAACCCAGGACTTATTCTTTGGAAGCCTAGTACTTATTCTTTCGGTCTCTTTTGCCAAACCGCTAAGTTACGGGGACGTAAACACACCAGCATCGGTTGTCAAGCGATGTTGGGGGGACAAACACAGACATACAAACACATACACACATACATATATATATATATACATATATACGACAGGCTTCTTTCAGTTTCCGTCTACCAAATCCACTCACAAGGCATTGGTCGGCCCGAGGCTATAGTAGAAGGCACTTGCCCAAGATTCCACGCAGTGGGACTGAACCCGGGACCATGTGGTTTGTAAGCAAGCTACTTACCACACAGCCACTCCTACGCCTATATATATATATAATAATTTTCCAGAGGATGTAGCAACCGTTACCAATATAGCATAAGAACTTACCTTAGGGGATCATTAACTAGATTCCTTAAGGGTCGTTCTCACAGTTTATATTTATATTAATAAGGTTTTTAACTTTTAAATTTTCATATTCAAAAGAGACAGAGACTTCAAACTCGATATATCGATTTATTCACCACTCTATGTTAACATTTCTGTGCCAAACTTATCCAGTGACTGGTCCATTGGATTTTGACATTTGGCACTTCTTCAGGAGTGGTTACCATTGGAACAAAACACGAAAAAACACATACATAACGATCATTAAATTCTTAAAATCCCATTAGATTTCTCTTTTGAATATGAAAATTTAAAAGTTAAAAACCTTATAATATATATATATATATATATATATATATATATATATATATATATATATATATATATATATATATATATATATATATATATATATATATATACACATACATATACATATATGTATGTATGTGTATCTATCTCTCTATGCATAGATATGGACTATGGAAAAATCCATTGATATTTTTAATTTTGGTTCAGGTATTGGATGTGGCCATGCTGGGTTACTGCCTTGAAGGTTTAATCAAAAAAATTGACCCTAGTAGTTCTTTTCCTTTCTAATCCTAGTATTTATTCTATTGGTCTCTTTTGCCAAAGCACTACGTTACGGGGATATAAACAAACCAACACTGGCTATCATGTGGTGGTGGTGGCCAAACACCAAGACACACACAGACACACATACATATACATATATGTATGATGGATTCCTTTCAGTTTCAGTCTACCAAATTCACTCGCAAGGCTTTAGTTGGCCCAAGGCTATAATAGAAAATACTTGACGAAGGTGCTGTGCAATGGGACTGAACCCAAGACCAAATGGTTGGGAATCAAACTCCTGATCTATAGGAATTGTTGGATTATCTTAATTTTTTTTTTCTTACTTCATCAAAGAAACAATCAATTTTATTTATTGTAATATTTTGCCCATAAAATAGCTCCCTTTGTCTTTCCCGCTTGTCTTTGATGGTATTTATCTTATCTGAAAGTATCGCTGATCAATAAGACAAGGAAAATATTGAAAGTGCAAAATGATTGCTAAATTTATTATGGTTTGCAAATGCATAATAGTTTGCTTGTTTGGAAATGCATATTAATACAAAACAAATACCTTTTTGAAAGGTTGCTTCAAATTAAGTGCAACAAATTATTGATTTAATGGCCATTTCTGAAAACTATTGAAATATAAAAAAGAAAAAAAGAAGACAGAAGAGTACAGAAGAAAGAGAATAATCTTTATCAGCAGAAATATAACTGAATAATTCATGCAAGTTTTTCTTCATATTTCTTTAACACAATGTTTTTCTTGCCTTCCTCCACTAACCTGTTTTCTGTTTTACCTTAGTTCTCTCTCTTCTCTTCCTGATTATTCATCTTGTCATCTATCTGTTCTATCTTAATTTTACACCCTTTATTTCCACCAAATATTCCACCCATTGTTTCTCACACCCTCTTTTAGGATGCTTTGGTTTTCATATATTTCATTCTTTCTCTTAATTTCTATCACGTGAAATATTAGAGAAAAATAATTGTGTTGTGCTAATTTATTTTAAAAATGCCGGAATGAAAATATTTAGAAAACTCTATAAACCATGAATGCAGCATTTATTGCATGATAGTAGGGAAAGAATATTTGAATAATTACCATATGCCTTGAATCTATGTAACGGAAATTCTTATCATGATTAAAAGAAGATAACTACAAGTGTATTCTTTTCTACTCTAGGCACAAGGCCTGAAATTTTTTGGGGGAGGGGGCCAGTCAATTAGGTCGACTCCAGTACACAACTGGTTCTTAATTTATCGACCCTAAAAAGATGAAAGGCAAAGTTGACCTCAGTTGAATTTGAACTCGGAGCATTAAGCCGGATGAAATACCACTAAGCATTTTGCCAGGCATGCTAATGATTCTGTCAGCTTGCTGTCTTACATAAGTAAGTAATACTAGCAACAAATAATATACTCAGAACAATATTTATGTGGAATATTTATCATCATGAAAAAGCCAATGGGAGATGCAATAACATGATAATAAGTCTGAAGTTTCAGCCCTTGTTGATAGTGTATGCCAGCTGGAACTATTACCTTTTGTTATTGAGGTCTTTGAATAAAACATGGCTGTGAAAACCACCAATCTACTCTAATAATTTCCAACTAAATATTTTTGGAAGAACCCATTATTTCAGTAATGACTATTTCAATGATAACACACAAGCATGAATTAATTGTTTCTGTCAACTGATAATAACTGAATGGTAGAGACAAAAGAGTTAAATGTTAGTGTGATCCATCTGGTATTTATTATTTAATTAACACTGAACAATGTTGGAAACTGAATATTTTAATTCATCTGGGTTATATTTTTGGTGATAACATCTATTAATTTGTTTCAGCATCGTCTATAATCTTTGCTATTTTTCCAGTCAGAATTTGAAGTCAGGGCAGCTAGTACAGCAATCCAGGACTTTTAGATTCAAGGAGGGGCCTGGAAATCTAAGAGGGTACTTTGTGATTTTCTGACTGGGAGAAGCCCCCACCCACTTCTCAGAAAGGGCCTGAAATTAATCTCTTTCTGCCTTGTAAAATTTCTTATCAGAGGCTTTGCTTGAAGAAAACCTAGTGACTAAAAGTTGTCAAGGGTTCCATTAACCACATTTAGCAGGTAACACAGGAGACTTCATTGTCAGCCAAGAACCTGATAAATTAAGTATGAATCTCTTTCGTTTAATGTATTTTCCCTATAACTTCTTTCATTTTAACTCAGTGATAACAGGAGTATTCAATTGTAGTTGTTAGCATTCATTGCTAGAGTATTAAGGAAATGTTTATTTGAAGAAGTTAATTGTTAGTAAATATCTAATATAATATTAAACTATTTGTTGAAGTAAATATTCACAAAAATTATTGATTAATTTTAGATGAAAATGTCTCTTTTTCTCTCAAGAACAAGACAATTTCTACTTGAAACATTATTTGATAATGTTTTACACATTCCTTATACATTTAATTTGAAGTTTAGAATATAAAATTACTTTTATTATAAATTCTCTTAAGAAGTAACAAGATAGATCTATATATTGAAGACTTTATTCAAGGAACAATGCTGCAAAACAGCATCTGGCTTACCTTTGGAAGAGAGCTCACCTACCACATGATACATAAATTATTGAGGAAATGTAGAATCGCAACTTTCCCTCCACCTTTAAGAAAAAGAAAGAAAAAAAGAAGCAATGAACTCTGAGAACGTAAAATTAGCAGGAGTTAACAGCAATAAGCATAACTCTAATGTAAAATTAGATTTTATGTTTATATAATTTAACACAGTAATAAAGTCATAAAGTAGTTCTTTCAAGTGCTTTTATAGCTCTCTTTGAAATAATCTCCGTATTACTGTTATTCACTCCCTCTTGAGAAATAATGGCAGTGCTGCGGCATAAAGAATGAGAGCTGGAAATGTTATTAGGATCTAGAATTGAGTCAGCAATTGATAAGTCTGTTTCTATAAGATTGACTCTTTCACTTGTAAATGTCAGACGCTGAGAAATCACAGAGCGAAACAGTATCTCATATATTAGTTGAGCTTTCTTGAATTTACCCAACTTGGTCACACCCTCTATTATGATCCCTCATAGTGTCAGCACGTCGATACTCTATGTAGTTCTTATTTGCACAATTCTTTATTGTTTTTCTACAAAGCCTTGTGCTTCCATAGTCATGAGATTCTCTATCACTGTTGTTAGTGTTGAAAGTTCCAACCAGAGAAAAAGCTTTTTGAGACACTGAAAAACTGTTTAAGAGATGTAATCAGAACAAGTAATTAGAAAACAGTAATGTGAATATTCATGAACCATTACTAAAAGATATGTATTTTGATATTAAACCCCAACTACTAACTGAATGCAATATATATTCCTCCTTCATCTGAATAGCCTTTATGAAGTGTTGTTCTATAAAGACTTTAAAATTTAAGTTTTAGGTCAGAGCACATTTGGCACTCACAATATAACAGATTTTGCAAGTATTTTTAGTAGATGGAAAATTTTTGTCTTTTATGCAATGTCACAACTTTTTCACAACTGGGTGACACAAATCATCATGAACTATTAAAGAAATCTATAATCTGATTGAACAGAACAAATTCAGAACAAGAAATCAGTGCACACATTCTCTATTCCAGATCTATAGAAAATGCTAAAATTGCATAATGGAATTTGGACCCTCCAGCATAATATTTTGTCATTCTTACTTTGCATTTACAAGATTTATCCAGCATAAATTGGATGCTTTGTTGTCCTGTAATGGGGGTAAAGTATCTCCTTAGGAGGTAGCATTGCCATTTGCCTAAACATCTAACAACTGTGGCAGCTGCTTTTCTTAATAGAAGGATACAACAGTCTACTTTTAGAAAGGGTTTGAGAGACAAGCAACAGAATACAATCCATGTATATGTTGCAGGTAGAGTAGTGTCCAACAAGTTGGTCTCCACTGCAAATGGAATGGCGTTATCAATAGTGTAGAGACAAGAACTTTCTTTTATGATTTAAATCTTTTTTGAAAACAGCAACACCTTTTTGAGGCATTATTAAGGGTCTTTATCTGAAAAATGTGCCATTTTCTTGCTGTTATAAACTAGCAATTGCATGATCTTTTCAAGTTGTTTTTTAAAATTAGGTATCTAACCTTTTAGCATTTAAATTAACCATATTGGGCCCAAATATGCTACCTGTTTTATTTTCAAAGTGACTAAATCCAGCCTTGAACACTTAACCTACAATGTTATTCTAAAAGTATATAATCACGTCAACAAAATCTTGAACCTATGAGATAATGCATGATTAATTCAAAACAATGTGAATCAATAAGTATTATATTAGACAAAGTAATCAGAGTGCTAAAGGGTTAAAGATGTTTAAGGGAAAACTGCTTAATAGGGCCAGGTGTTATTTTGTGTCCTTTAATACAATAATTAAGGAAATTGATACTTGTTTTAGCAATAATGTATTTTTTTCCCTAGAAAGTGTTATGCTGAGAGCTTTGACACATGACAAAAATATGTCTAGAGTTATTCTATCATTGCCAATAGACTTACTACATTCATATCTAAATAAGAGTACAAATATTTAAGATAATTCATTATCATTTAATGTCAGTATTTCATTCTGGTATGGGCTGGATGGTTTGACAGGATCCAATGTGTCCACAGACTGCATTATGTTCCAGTGTCTGCTTTGGCATAGGTAAGTTGATTACATCAACCCCAGAGTTCACCTGGTAGTTATTTTATCACTCCAAAAGGATGAAAGACAAAGTTGACCACAGTGGAATTTGAACTCAGAATGTGAAGATGGCCGAAATGCCACTAAGCATTTTGCCTGGCATGCTAATGATTCTACGAGCTTGCCACCTTATGTTGAGATATATTAACTTGTTAATTAATTACAAGTGCTGGAAAAATGTATAAAGTAGTATATAAGTGTCTATAATTAATTACAAGTGCTGGAAAAATGTATAAGTAGTGTAAAGTATTGTATAATGGTAGTGAAATCCATATGGCATAGATTTTGATCTTCAGTTTAGTGACTGTGACCTGAACTCTTCATGGTGAGTTACTTGGGTCTATGATGTTTTCTTTAAGTAGTTTATTTTTCTGTCTTATGAATTTTTTATCTACAGACTACCTTTAATTAAGTGAAGCAAAAGTTTTTATGTTTCAAATTAGTGAAAAGGGCATCCAGCTGTAGAAACTCTGCCAGATCAGATTGGAGCCTGGTGTAGCCATCTGGTTCACCAGTCCTCAGTCAAATCGTCCAACCCATGCTAGCATGGAAAGCGGACATTAAACGATGATGATGATGTTGATGATGATGATGTAAGCAATGGAATCTCCAGACAGGCAAAATTTGACCATAGGGGCTTTTGGACCATTAAACTTAAATGTCAATGAAGAATGTTGAGACATGAAACTCTAAGTACACAACAGAGCAGGGACTGTGTATAGCTATATATCCAATGCTAATCTTGCTTCTTCCCATAATTTGGGTTAGCTCGACTAATGCCATTGTAACATTGCCTCTGAATGGTTTAATGACTAATGCTTGAATAGGTTGATTAGTCAACATAATGATAATGAGTGTATGAGACAATGTTACAGTGCAGCCAAAATACTTAAAACTGAAGAAAGTACACCACTAAGTATCAACTTTATTATTTTACTTGGAGAATCTCTATGCTAGAAATAGCAACCAAATTTCCCTCAAGTCACTCTACTATCTACTATATACTCCTAAAATGATGGAATAGCCATTTTAGGAATACCTGTGATTAAAGGCCTGTTTAATCTGGGCTGTACAGGAGCTAAATGACAATAACTTGCAGTAAAAGAATTGCATGACCAAACCGTTTACATTTATTCTAAGAGAATCAAATTCCCTGTAACCTTGCGGCAATTTAGCACTTCTAAGTCAAAACAATTTTTGAACAGAGCAAGACAGAGCTTGAAAATGGAAAAAACTTTTTGCCATTTTGGTGAAAACTTACATTACAAATCCCCCACTCCACCCCAAATTGTATAAATGTTTCATTTGAAATGTCTTATTCACCTGCTTGAAGTCTCAGGTGGAGAAATACGTTCACAAACATTTAGCAATTGATATATTTTACTGGTTCCTATTGATTTCTTATAGCTGCTTTAGACTCAATATGTTTGTTTGACGAGCACATGCTTTGTAGCTAAACTCTACTTTTGAATGATTGGAGTAAATGTCTTTTAATAAAGGCAATCACTGGGCCATATAAAACTTGATGATAAAAAATTTAAAAGATTAGTCTTAAGAAGACACCATTTTATAAGTACCAGACCATATCAAAATAATGATCAATGTTTTAAAGCTGAATTTCTGAGAGATGGAAGTAAAAAGATATATATATATTGAACCAAATTTGATGACTGACACCTGTGCCAGTGGAGCGCTAAGAGCACAGTCCGAGTGTGATCATTGCCAGAGCAGCTGTGTGGCTTCCATGCCAGTGGCACGTAAATAGCACCATTTGAGTGTGATCGCTACCAACGTTACCTTCCTTGCACTTGTGCTGGTGGCACATGAAAAAACATTCGAGCAAGGTCGTTGCCAGTGCCACTGGACTAGCTACCGTGCAGGTGGCATGTAAAAAACACCATTTTGAGCGTGGCCATTACCAGTACTACCTGACTGGCCCTTGTGCCGGTGGCATGTAAAAGCACCCACTACACTCTCAGAGTGGTTGGCGTTAGGAAGGGCATCCAGCTGTAGAAATCAGATTGGAGCCTGGTGCAGCCTTCTGGTTCGCCAGTCTTCAGTCAAATTGTCCAACCCATGCTAGCATGGAAGGCGGACGTTAGACGATGATGATGATGATATATATATATATATATATATATATATATATATATATATATATATATATATAGAGAGAGAGAGAGAGAGAGATAGATAGAAAGAGAGAAAGTATGTGTATGTGCGTGTTTTCTTAAAATGAAATGCTACATGACACAAGTGAATTCCTGTAGTCTTCAGTTTGACATTGTGATTTTGCTGTGAAGATTATATTTTCTTTTACTGAATCTTCACTCCATTTGTTTCTTACTTTTGACGCACAGAAACTAAGAGCCTGTATGTGTTGACATTTTTCCTGTCCTGTGAATCATATAAGGTGATCAGGACATATTTCTTTGGCATCAATGCATTATATATGATACACATTTTTTAAAATTTCAACCACCGTAGTGAAAATTGAAACATGAATAGAAAGCTTTATATAACTCAGAATGTATGAAACACGGGTTAACTAAAAGTTTTGAAACAAGTATGGACATTTAATACAAACTTATGGAAATGTTTTGGACAGGCAAAAGTTTAATGGAATAATTTTATATAAATGGAATTTAAGTTGAACTATATGAATATCCATCTAGAATAATAAGCATTATTCTGTTTATACAAGTAACTACTCACACTGAATATTGTAATTAGATTTAGGTATTTTAATTGAGAACATTTATCAGCAAAACCTTGATTACACATGTGTTGCCTTTCTTATGTCTTACTTTCAAACTGCTATTTAATTTTTGCTATTAAATTGAATTCGAGTTCTCTCCCTTGCTCTTTTTGACAAGAAACCTCATTAACACTAATGTTTTTTCTTTACAATGACCCATGCAAGCATGGAAGAGTGGATATTAAAACGATCATAATGATGACAATGTTGATATTTATTTTCAATTAATTAAAAATTCTGTTTTGGCTTCATTAAACACATTAGCCTGCATTCAACATATTATACAAGAGTTCAAATTGAACATAAACCATATTAATCATACACATTTACTCAATCTTTCAGTCAAGTGAGGCTTGAAAAGACTATTTATGCTGCTCTGCCTTAGACTAATAAAACAAAACACATACTGTCAATTAATACTGGTGGGTGGGCTGAGGTGGAATGTTAACGCAAAGCATAGCAAAACAAACAGAAGGGAATAGAATGATGATGATGATAATAATTGTGGTGATGACAAGAAGGTGGAGGAGGGGACAGCATATGCTATTTTTATATATAGTTTATTTTACCTCATCTGTAAAGTAATTGACTATTTTATTGATCAGCTCCTGAAATAAATTTGGTAAATGGTTTTAAATTGAAAATTAACTAAAGTATTTTAACATATTGCTGTAAATAAATCTATTCAGAATATTGCATGTTAAGTTAAATACCTTGCTTCCAGTATATGTATGAGTAAAAATTGTAAAAAAGAAAAAAAAAATTACATAAAAAAAAAAAATCCACCCCCCTTCCCCAGACAAACAAACCATCTGACAACAACAACACTGACAGCAACAACAAAACCACCACCACCAACAACAGCAATGACAACTACAACAACAGCCTATTACTGTTGAACATTTCAAGTTTAGGATTGAATAGATGTGCTCAAAAGAAAACTAGTATTTGAAATTCACAATTAAGCCTCTCTAATGAATAAAAGTTTCTGAAAATATTTCTAAGTATTTTTGTTCATATGTTACATTCAGTTGAAATTAACTTTGATATACAATTTGTAACCTCTATCATTTGAAAGAAGTTGATTTCTTGGTAAAACGTTGCAGTTAAAAAGCCTTAGAAAATGTTTTCAACTTGTTCATGCTGCTATAAAGGAAAGGAATTTCAAAGCGTCTAATGAAACACAAAATAATGAGAAAAAAAGACAGACAGAAAGAAAGAAAGAAATGATCTTTAACATTTGTACACGAACACTTAATGTAGATGTGGTATAATTAATCTCAACTAAATATATGAAAGAGCCATAGAGGAATTAATTACATTTGTTTTTGTTTTTTACTGGTTTCATTTATTCAACTGTGGCCATACTGGGGCACTACTTTCAAAGGTTCCTAGTCAATCATCTCAATCCCAGTAGTTATTTCTGTCTAGTACTTAGTTTATCAATCTCTATTTGCTGAACTGCTACGTTTTTGGACATAAAAGCAATACAAAAAACATTAGCTTTTTTTGATGACTGTAAGCATAAACACACACATCATCATCATCATCATTATCATCATCATCATCATCATCATCATCATCGTTTAATGTCTGCCTTCTGGCCAGGCAGAAGCCTGCACCAGACTTCTGTGTCTGTTTTGGCATGGTATTTTCAACTGGATGCCCTTCCTAATACCAGAGTGGACTGAGTGCTTTTATGTGATATATATATATATAGGACGGTCCTCTCTCTACTAAACTCCACTCACAAAGTGATGTCAAAGACACTTAAAGGAAGTGCAATACACAGGGACTAAACTGGGATCCATGTACTGGTTTCAAATTTTGGCACAAGGCCAGCAATTTTAAAGGAGATAGGTAAGTCGATTACATGTCATGCCCAGTGCTCAACTGGTACTTATTTTACTGATCCTGAAGGGATAAAAGGTAAAGACGGCCTTGGTGGAATTTGAACTCAGAACATAAAAACAGACAAAATGCTGCTAAACATTTTGTCTAATGTGCTAACGATTCTGCCAGCTCACTGCCTTAACCTGCAACAATTTATTGAGTGATATTTGGCTCAGTGGTAAGAGCATAAGGCTTATGAGCAAGAGGTTGGGAGTTCAATTCCTGGACCAGGCTGTGTGTTGTTTTTTTTTTGAGCAAGGCACTTTATTTCACGTTGCTCCAGTTCACTCATCTGTAGAAATGATCATTATTCATGACTGAAAAGGGGTTTTTACCCTTTACCCTTATATAATGTGTGTGTGTATGTATATGTATGTATGTATGTATCGCCATGATAGATTGCTGACCCACTACACACATTTTTTTCTCTCCTTATTTCTCTCCTTGTTTCTTTCTGTGTTCCTTTCCATTGAAGAGTGTAGGCTCGAAACGTTAAAGACTTTCTATATTCCCAAGCGTTATACTAATACATCCATTTGTTGTTTACACCACCTGTCTTCGTCTGTTGTTTTTTTGTGAATTCTCCTATATATATATATATATATATATATATATATATATATATATATATATATATATATATATAATTTAGAGAAAAAAAACCACATTTATTTAATTCATCTATGAAAATCTACAATCACATATAGAAAAATCTAATAAGTAAATACACTAAAATGATTGTGGATTTTCATGGATGAATTAAATAATTGTGGTTTTTTTTCTCTAAATTATATATTGTGAAATTTAATTTAATTTTGATAAATTAAATTTAATTTTTCCCTGTAAATTTGGAATTTTTTCCCTAATATTATTTTCATATATATATATATATATATATAGATCGCTAACCATTACATGCATTTTTTTTCTCTCCTTGTTTCTTTCTGTGTTCCTTTCTGTCGAAGAGCATAGGCTCGAAACGTTAAAGACTTTTTCAATTCCCAAGCGTTATACTAATACATCTGTTTGTTTTCTACACCTGTCTTTGTCTGTTGTTTTTTTTTGTGAATTCTCCCTATATATATATATAATAGTTTCTACTTAGCGAATTCACTCTTAAGGCTTTGGTTGGTCCAAGGCTATAGTAGAAGATACTTGCAGTGGGACTGAACCTGAAAGCATGTGGATGCAAAGTAAATTTCTTAACTACACAGCTATGTATGGGCTTATGTAAATCTTGGTCAGGTTTTTTTCTATATCTCTTATTTCATATATGAACTTAAACACTTGAATTCATGAATACTAGTAGTAAAGTCTTTGTTAGTAACAATAATTAAAAAAAAAAAAATTTAATGAATAAAATGTTGTAATAAGAAGAAAATGTTTAATATGTCATACAAGCAGTATTATTCATTTCTAATAAGCTGTAAGATCATGTCTGATCCGGGAGAGAAATATTACCTTGTTTGGAAATAGGTAAGGGTTGACAACAGGAAGGGTCTCTGGCTCAATAAACTCCATATGACGCTTGCAAGCATGGAAAAGTGGATGTTAAAATGATAATGATGATGTGTCTTTGAATACACATAAGGTTACCATTATTATTGAACATGGTGTATAAAAATTCTTGTGACAGCCAAAGGTTAAGTTAGCCTAGTGTAATCTATTTCCCCCTCGGCTGTTGGCTACAGGGCCATAAATAAACTGAAATGGTTTAACAATGAGCTAAACATGTGTTACTGATGCCACTCATAAGATAGGATGCTCATCTCTCAATCCCTTGTCTATGGCACTCACCACTCTGTAGAATACT
This sequence comes from Octopus bimaculoides, assembly GCF_046866305.1. Classification (NCBI taxonomy): domain Eukaryota; kingdom Metazoa; phylum Mollusca; class Cephalopoda; order Octopoda; family Octopodidae; genus Octopus; species Octopus bimaculoides. The sequence continues at coordinate 178,450,187 of NC_142928.1, read as the reverse complement.
AGTTCCATTAACAGAGTTAATAAATTCAGATAGTTTTCTGTTTAAATGTGTACTTCATGTTTTTTTATATATATAGATAGGCCGTCCTGTGCTAACATTTATCATTATTAATGAGATTGAATTTTTTTTTCTTTTGGTAGGGAAGGGAAAATTTTCAATTATATTCTTTCAAATTGGAAATTATAGCTTTAATGTATAAGGGAAAAGAAGAAAGAAATTTTTAAATAAAAGAATGTCACAATTTCTATAGTGTAGTCTTAATGGGTTGACAATATCAATAAATTTTAGATTACACTAGAGAATCAATAGCCAGGCATAATTTTATAAAATAATGGCAAATAAATAATAAACAAATAAATTGAAGGGGGGAAAAAAGGGAATTATATGAAATGAATAAGTAAACAATCTTAAGTTCAATAGACTGATGTAATTAGAACAAATATAGAATATTTAAGCTTCCTTGAAAGACTGTTTACCATCTTTCTAAGTTTACAGAATATGAAATAACTGGAATGCAAGATGATATCTTGAGTATAATTACATTTAAAGAGGTATATTATAGATTTTTTATTTATTTACTGAGAACAAAATATATAAAATAACATTAAAAAAAATCTGTAAATCACAAATGATTTTCTTTTTTATAATAGACCATTGAAAGGCTAAATAAATGAAAATAAATCAAACTAAACAGAATATATCAAATTGATGTTAGTGCCAAGTAGTGTAACATAAATAATTTGCTTTTCATTTTACAATTGAATGTTTGGTTTCTTTCTTTAAATAATTCTGAGATTCTAGTATCTGTAGGTGGTGTCATGCTAAGAAAAAAATGGAAGCATTTACTTGTAAAGACAATAATTTACAGATCCTGGTTTGGAAAGCAGTACCCCATAACTATACACCCAACCATCTGAATAAAAACACAGTATCTACATGTACTCTTAAATTCTTCTCGATGAGTAAGATCTATTTTTTGATTCTAGTTGAGTCAAGTCCATCATCTACCTCAGTGGTTCTCAACTGGGGTCCATATGGCCCTTGAGGGTCCATATAAGATTTTTGGGGGTCCATGCACCAAAATAGTAAATTGGGGGTGGGGTCCACAATAGTATTTTAAGGGCCCCTGAAAAAATTTTGCTTTAGATGTATGTATTGGTATGTATTGCAAGAAACAGTTTGGTTTCTTCCTCTGACATAGATTGAATTACACAAGTTAATGTGTGAAATATAAAATAGGAATTTTAAAAGAAGATTCTATAAAACTAGTTTTTAAACATTGAATGGCTATGGGGGTTCACCAGAATAAAGTAGTAATCAAAGGAGTCCATAGATAAAAAATGGTTGAGAACCCCTGTTCTACCTAATAGCAGCCAAATCATTCTTAAATCACACCCTTCTACATTAAGGAAGCAAGACTATATTGTATAATGTAACCATGGATATACTATGTCTGAAAATTTTTGGAGATAATCATTGCAGGAATGCTACCGATCATGGGTCGATCAGAGCTAATCTTGAGCTAAACAACAAAAATTTTGTGTAGATAAGTCAAGTCTAGCTGCAGTTAGAGAATCAGGTAGGTGGTGATATATTGAATGATGGAGAGAGAAAATTGTAAATAAATTGAAATTTATCTTAGAAAGGAAAAATCTAATCACAAAATTAAATTTTCTTTGAAATTAATTCTTGATGTCTTGAAATCATCTCTCCTTTTAACACCAGCTACTAGGTTTTATTTTTATTTTTCCAACTAAGAGGTAAATTTCAAATCATTTAGAAATTTTTTTCCTCACATCATTCAATATACCGCCACCTGCCTGGATTAGTTAAGTTCATGCCATAGCCTCATTTGAGTTATTTCCCTTAGCGTACTTTTTGTAATTATGCATCTGATGAACAGGTTTTGTTAAGCTAACTCATTTCACGACATTCCATGAAGATATAACCTTTAGTTGGGCTATAACAACTAAATGGGTTACTGGACAATTTTTTTTGTCCATAACACACTTTTGTATATGCCTGTATGTATTTACAATATAACAATATCATGCTCATCTATCAAACTAACAACAACCATCTAGCCATCCTAAGGGATGACTGATGGCTTGTGTGGTGACTTTGTTTAAAGTGAAGAAGATATGCGCAACATCAACCACAGTATCTCATCTGTAACCATCTTGAATCCAATGGCAAGATCAGGTCAAGATGACTGAAGATGGAGATGGATGCAGTGAATGACCAAGATATTTTACTTGCCTCATGTTGCTGCAGCTGCTTTCCCCTCCATTGAACTATGCAAAGTTCACTGGATCCAGTCTTCACAAGCATAGATAGGCAAGACTTAATATGCTAATTAACCAATAGCTTGGACCTTGTTAGGTACTACTACTCTGTGTCAGAGCAGACCTAGGAACAATAGTGGTTAGGAGGCATTTCAAACTCCTCAAAACCCTAGAATTCTTGAATCAGGGTTTCACTATTGGATGTAGTTTAATGCCATACCCCAGACTAATAAATAGAGCAATAAACCCTTGGTGATGGCTTGGGACTCAAAGTTGCTATAGCATAGGCAGATTCTTTATTTAAATATGCCTGACCTAAAAATCACATTACATAAAAAACTATCATAATTGAAATCCTTTAGCTTTCAAACTGTCCATTTCTGGCTCAAATATTGTACCTGTTTTATGTTCAAACCAACCAGATCCAACCTCTCACACTTATCCTACAGTGTCATTCTAAAAATAAGCAATTATGAGATAATACATGATTAATTTGAAACAATGTGAATAAAAAAAAAAGGCATTGGAGGGGGGCGATGCATACCCTGCGTGCAGATAAATTTTTTCGCTAATTATAGCATGGCTTACAATGTGTTGCATACCCATGCTTTTTAATTGAACTGAATTAATTTTTTTTTCTAAGTATCACCGTTGTAGGTATTTATATTCTGGTGAAATTAAGAAATAAACTCATAAATAAATGAAACCCTCGAATCTATCACTGTACACCCACACATGCATACACACACAGTCACATGTGTCTGCGCATAGGTACACCATGATCTATACACACGCAGATTAGGGTTGATTCATATGGTAAAGAAAGAGAACAGAATAATATGACCACTTGCTTATTGGAGAATCTAACCAAATGTTCATCATTTTGAACCACTCACCTAAATGAGTATTTCTGCCAAATGTGGTGAAAATCTGTTCAGCTGTTTTCCAGTAATTTTGCAAACACCCAAACAAACAGACAAAAACGATTACAATACCCTGCTTTTGCTTACGCATGAAGGGTAATAAATAATAATACATTATGATAAAGAACTTATTGTATACAGTACTCAGGTGCATTACAACTCATCAGAAAAAGTGACCAAAACTGTATGAACAGTTCATAGAATATGCACAAGAAGTGAACAGTGAAAAAGTCTTTAAAAAAAATAGAAGAGAGGGGTGAAGAGGCTTCAGGTGTACTGTTGGTGAATTTCAGGAAGCATGAAATTTTTGAAGGATGTAGTGTCTTGACAGCTAACAACTGATGCAGGCAGTTTATTCCATGCTTCAGCATATCATTTTGTAAGCATGTGCATGAGTGTCAGACATATGGAATTCAAAAAGGTGCCCAAGGTTGTTGTTGGAAAGATGGTAGATAATCTTGTGGGTGTCTACTAAGTCAGTTACCAGATGTTGGAGCTTTACATTACATTTGACAGAGTAATCTAAATGCTAAAGAATTAAACAAACATGTATTGCAGAAAATCAGTTTCCACTACACACACAGACACAGACTGGCTGGTGTAAAATACTAAATGAGTAAAGCAGTAGATTTAAATATAACTACTTTGAATAGAAATTTAAATTTCAGAGATCAGTTATGATAATAAAAATTTGCCATATTGTTTTTAGCTTCATCTGTTTGTGGTTTTGTTCACAAAATGTTTGATTGCTTCAAAATCAGCGTGAGACTATTTGAAAAGAGAATATTTATTTATAAGCAAGAAGTATTAATGTTCCACAATGTTCTACCAGTGTATTCACATTAATTCCCTTCATTTACAAATTAAATCTCCATGTTCAAATCCATTCTCTGACAATGAATATATTGAGGAATAAAACACTGCTTATAGTCACAGATCATGCCGATTATATGAACATACAAATTGAAACACAAAAGTTGAGGTTAAGACTCAAGAAAACTTTATGTTCATGTATGTTGATAATTAACTACCACATATCACATTGCAAAAATATTTATAAAATGAACATAATTCTAAATACCAACATCATCTCTTCAATGCAGATTTTTACAATAGAACCAGGTGCATATAAATGAAGAGAAACTACAGTTTTCTTAAGAAGTGATTATGAAGTACTTTGAATTATTCTTCATCAGTGTTTCAAATGGATTAATTATATCTATGGCTCAATCTCCTCCAACATCTTTTACATATTGTAAACCAACATTACACTTACAGAACTTTGCTTGCTACTTCTCTGAATTTTGTCATTCTCAACCACTTAGCATTCAGATTACTCTGTCAAATATAATGCTTATTTATTTACATTATTTTGAATTAACCATACATTATTTTGTAGCTTGAAGATTTCAATGATGTCATTGTTTACTTTAAGAATGATATTGTTATTGTAGGGTAGGTGTGAGAGGCTGGATCTGGTTAATTTGAACATAAAACTGGTAGAATATTTGGGTTGGATATGGCAAGTGTAAATGCTAAATGGTTTATAATCTATACAAGACCAGAGCAGCAATTTCAAGTTGATATTGACTTTTACTCATTTTCTTTGTTCTTAGTTTTATAAGCTTTTGCTGCATTCATGTCAATGTAATTTAGTATAAATGTCTGTAAGTAAATGCTGAGTTTTTGATTATATATATATATATATATATATAAATATGCACTTCTTTTATTTGGCAGACGTGTGTAAATAGCCTCAGTATAATCTGGTGATGTATATAATTAAATTGCCATTTCTAGATATAGACGACGTGTTCAAGAAAAAGTTAATATTTGATATTTATCAATATAGGATGATAATTGCTTTCAAGCATCTTATTATTACTTCAAGTTGGTGTCTTGAAACCTGTAAAATTTGAAGATTTCTGGTTGTATACAATAAAGCAATAACTGAAAACATCTCTAGATTATAACTTTATCTTCAAATATTATATTGGTCCTTGGCAACATAGTGGTGAGTATGCTCACCTGTCATGCAGGAGACCAGAGTTTTTTTCCCTGCTGGCAGTGTCCCAGCTTGGTCACAACCTTAGGGTTTGAGTACATAAAGAAATAAATAACATAATTTTGCCATGGTTTGTAATTCAGATACGAGGGAGTTAATTGACTCCCCACTTGTCTGGAACTTTATTTTTCTGAGCTTGGAGGAATAAAAAGCAAATTTAGCTTCAGAAGGATTTGAATACAGAATGTAAAGAACTGGGACAAATATTGCAAAATATTTTGTTCAATGTTCTAATGATTCTACCAATTTACCATTGTCTATCTAATTTTGCCTTCATGATAATTGCAACACTACTTTTGAAACACTAAAAATCAAAGTTGCTTGGATACAATTATTTGCTAAAAATTTACCTGCTGTCTGGTATTTATAACACTACATCTCACCTCTTTTCTAACTCCTTCATTCTTAGAAGACATTTAAAAAAAAGTGTTAAGAACATCAAAATATTTGGCGTACCTCTTTTTTGTTTTAATTTTCTCTACATCAGTTTATGAACCAATCAGTTTAAAGTTACTTTATAATTAATAAGCAACATGAGCAAAATAAACTTGTCTGGTGAGCAAATGCTAATCAAGCCAGGTTGTATATTGGATACTACAGCAAGCAAATTAAATGGAATGCTGGCATATCACTGTATGTTGCTATGAAGTATAAGTGTCATCAATAGCAGTGTGCTAGACATTACTAAAATAGAAAGTGAGCGTGTCAAGAGTCAATAGGTGTTCACAGATATTATGAGTCAGAAAATGTATCATATCAATATTGTTGAACTCAAGAAGGATTATATTTCACAGCAAAATGTTAAGGTTTCATGTTTCAGTAAATAAAAGGGTTGCTTTAAACTTGTAGGAAATGTTTGAGAGGGTTTTTTTTTTTATGAAAGGAAACCTCCTACAGTCTCCCACCTGCTGTAATCATTCAGGTGGAAGCAATGTTTTTATTTTATTTATTTATAATAGTTTTTTTTACTGGAAATATTTATTCCATAGCTATATTTGCAAATGTTATCAATTTCCAAACGAAACTATTTCCAATAACAACATGTAGAAATTAATAGTCAGACAGACACAAGGTACGGATAGAGATATTGAATTTGTTAAAATGATGTCATCAAGATTATTTTAAAAGCAAATTTTGCATCACACAGACAAGTCACCTACACAACAGGTATCCTTTAATCACACAATTCTTCCCTTAACATAAACCCCTACCTAAATATAACCTGTAGCTATGAAAGACAGTTCTGATTTCGCATATTCATATTTTTATATGTATAAGCTGCCTATCATCATCATTATTATTATTATTATTATTATTATTATTATTATTATTATTATTATTATTATTATTAAGGTAGTGAGCTGGCAGACTTGTTAGCATACTGGATGAAATGCTTAGCAGTATTTTGATCGTTGTTATGTTCTGCGTTCAAATTCCACCGAGGTCGACTTTGCCGTTCATCCTTTTGGGATTGATAAACTAACTACCAATGAAACACTGGGGTTAATGTCATCAATTTGTCCCCCTCCCACCAAATTTCAGCCCTTGTGCCTTTAGTAGAAAGGATTATTATTATTATTATTATTATTATTATTATTATTATTATTATTATCACTATTATTATTATTATTATTATTATTATTATTATTATTATTATTATTATTATTATTTTTATTATTATCATTGTTACTATTTTCAAGGGGGTGAAGCTGGCAAAATTGTTAGCCTGCTTGGCAAAATGCTTACCAGCATTTTGTCTTTATGTTCTGAGCTTGAAGTCTGCTGAGTTCCCAACTTTGACTGTCATCCTTTCGGGGTCAATAAAATAAGTACCAGTTGAGCACTGGGGTTAATGTAATCAACTTACAACCTTCCTTGAAATTGCTGGCCATGTTCCTATAGTAGAAAGGATTATTATTATTATTGTGTTGTTTTTTCTTCTTCTTTCTTCAAATTTTCTTCCATTTCTCGCCGAGTGTTTTCCGTACACATAAGGCAGAGAAGCTCATTGTATGCATTCCCAGTTTACACACGCAAATTCACAGGTAAAATATGTATTTAAAAAAAATTAATAAAGGCGGTGCTCCAGCATGGCCACAGTCAAAAGACTGAAACAAGTAAAAGAGTAAAAGAGTAAATAAATAAATTCATGAATGGATGTTATTTTCACAGCAACAATGCTCTTCTCTGTACATGAGTTGTTCCAGTTAACACGATTTTTTGCACTTCCTGTAGGGATGGTAAGCCTGGTATCATTTTCAAATAGGTTTCAGAACCTTTTTTTATCATTCCTAGAGATCTTACAATCACTGGTACGGTAGTCGCCTTGAGATGCCACATTTTTTCAATTTCTATTAGCAAGTCTTTATATTTACTGATCTTGTCAAATTCTTTCGCCGCTATATTATGATCGCAAGGAATACTCATGTCAATTAATAAACACTTCTTCTTTGTCTGATCTTTTATAATACTATCCGGTTTATTAGCTTTTATAGTTTGTACGGGGTTATTATTAGCTTTTATAGTATGTACAGGGTTATTATTATTATTATTATTATTATTATTATTAAAATAAACACTGGAGGTGATCTGTTTGACTAAAACTCTTTGAACTAGTGCTCCAGCCTGACCACAGTTCAGTGACTGAAACAAGTAAAAGATAGAAGTAAAAGGAAGAAAAGAAATACTTGCTAACAATGTGTTGGTTTGTTTACATCTGCTTCTGCAATTTCAAAGATGCTATTTTTATTTTGCAATATCCTCCCACCCAATTACTTACTATACAGTTAGTAGCAAACAAAGCAGTATTTATTATACTGCATCTCTATCTCTTATTTGCTGTACCCACTTTTAAGACGATAAATGCCTTTAAATTATAAACACTTTAAAATCATAACTATCAGTTAAACATTAAAATCATGTTACCCTACAGTTAAACTCCGAAAATACTGGCAACCAGAATAACAAGAATCCAAGTATTTTTATCCCATATTTACAGTACCCCATGTTTAATATAATAAATGCCTTTAATATTACTTTAAAAACAACAGAAAATTGACTATAACAGTATTTCAAATCTCAGAAGTTGCTGTTATCTAGGAAGTTGACTGTACGAGAATCTTGGTTAACCTTTGACATAAAATAACATATTTGTATAATTATTATTCAGTATTACTGAGGTGGTGGGCTGGCAGAATTGTTAGCATGCCAGACAAAAACACTTTGTGACATTTCTTCTCTCTTTTGTTCTGAGTTCAAATTCTGTTTAGGTCAACTTTGCCTTTCATCTTTTTGGGAGTCAATGAAATAAGTACCTGTCAAGTGATTGGTTGGCACTCCATCGGTTACGACGATGAGGGTTCTAGTTGATCCGATCAACGGAACAGCCTGCTTGTGAAATTAACGTGCAAGTGGCTGAGCACTCCACGGACATGTGTACCCTTAATGTAGTTCTCGGGGGAGATTCAGCGTGACACAGAGTGTGACAAGGCTGGCCCTTTGAAATACAGGTACAACAGAAACAGGAAGACAGAGTGAGAGAAAGTTGTGGTGAAAGAGTACAGCAGGGTTCGCCACTACCCCGTGCCGGAGCCTCGTGGAGCTTTAGGTGTTTTTGCTCAATAAACACTCACAACACCCGGTCTGGGAGTTGAAACCACTATCCTATGACCACGTGTCCACTGCCCTAACCACTGGGCCATTGCGTCTCCACACCAGTCAAGTGATAGGGTTGATATAACCAGCAAGTTCCTTCCTCAAAATTTCAGATTTTGTGCTTATAATAGAAAGGATTATTCAATAATATCAGGTGGTCAAGTGGTATTCTTATACAATGTTCTCTCCAATTTTCTACTGTGCAGATGGTGGCAGAAATTTGCATTGTATACAAATTTTGTCTTTCTTTGCAAAGTATGTGTACATCTATGCAAATAACTATTGCAGAAATTTTTGCAGTTAAAAAAAAAATTTGATTTAATTTTGAAAACATGTGTCCATATTTTTTGTTGTTGCTTTTCTTGATGTGAAATGCATGTAATACACTCCAGTGCACAGCTTAGAGGGAACACTGCAATCATATCAACACTGCCTTTGGCATTTATCCAAGATATTCTCTACAACTACTCATACAGGCAACGCCAAATCTAGAAATATTGAGAAACATGAATTATTCCTTATAACCTTAAAACCTAAAACTCAAGCAAAGCAACATCATTGAGTTTCAATACTCTCCTATTCCTACTCAGAAACATTTTAGAAAGACTGTTGTTGTCATCACCAACCTACACACCTTTCAATTCCTCATCAAATCAAATCATTGAGTTTGACCACATTACCCAATCACCACACGTTTCACATAACTTACAGTAAAAATAAAAAATACATGATGGCTTCCACCTTTCTATTTATTTCATTGATATCAACACAGCTTTCAACTCCATTCTCTCCTATCCATTTATACAGAAAATATTCAATACCTTCTTAAGAAACAATACAAAACATTTGCTAACAAACTAGTCAGGTTACCAAATCTGTTTAGTATACAACAAATTTTAAATTTTGTAGTTTTCTTAATGGAGTGCCACAAAGTTCTGTCCTCTCACCCACTCACTTTAATTTATATTCACACAATCTTTCTACATCTCTTGACCCTTTTATTACTGTATTTCTGTTGAAATACACTCTTTGTATTTTAATTAACTTCAAAAATAATGAAGATAGAGTAAAATAATTTTGTCATTATTAAACTGATGTTTGGAACATACATCTACATGCAATTTTAATTTTGATACATTTAAACCAGGAACTTTGTACCATAGCATCAAGGGAAGTCTCAAGCAGGTTGGCACGAAAAGGGTCTCAAAAGCAGATCTCAAACATCTCGTACATATCTAATGAACAGCCATCAGGCACAGCTACACAACTTCCTCCATTTCATTTTCTACTAGTGACAGCATAGAACATCAATTGCAATCAACCATTGCACCCAACAAAATGCACAAAGGACAAAAATATACTAGGAATTATAGACCACAACATATCTACAACATTCACAGAATATGTAGAAAACAGTGGAAAAAGTAAAAGGATACACAGTCACGCCAGAATGGAAACAGTAACATCAATGTACAAGCAAAGAATCTAATCTATTAAGGACTGTGCTAATCCTGCCTGGGTCCTCAATCTCTCTTTAAAAATCATAAACTTTAAGGAATATAAAACAGTGTATTTTTGAAATAGAAAGTTGTACTCTGACAGAGTAACTGCAAATTGAAACAAATAAATAAATAAATAAATAAATGAATAAATAAATAAATAAATAGATAAGAGATCACCTGGACATGCAAATGGAATAAGTTTGTTATTAAAGCTGTAAACCTCATAGTTCCTGCCAGTATATGTACAAACAATCTCCATAATCTCCAAACAAAGACACATCTATAAAACTTCAGAACACTATGACAGTATCGTAAGAACCCCCCCCCCCTCTCTCAAACACACACACACACACACACACACACACACACACACACACACACAAATCCACCTGACAATTACAAAAACGAATATGTAAAAGAGTAACCTCATTAGCTCTAAACAATGTTCTCTGATGATAGTGTTTTCAGTTATGTTTCGAATTGCTCCAGCATGGCAACTACCAGAATCTAAACTTTCAGATGAAGCAAAGGAGCCACTTTGCAATCACTTCACTTGCTAAAAATAGCAGCTAGATTTTTTTCAAATACCCTCATTATCATTATTAAAAATAGTGGAAAGACACATCGTACAATGTAATCCACGATATACAAAACAGATGGGAGGATCATAACTGGATTGTCTTTGATTATAGGTTTGCACAATTAGGGCAGGCACTGGGATGCAACAACAGTAGACATACAGATGTGTACCTGATAGTGGAGAGAGTACAACATTCCCAGACTGTCTGTCATACTGTACCACATATAATCAAATACTAGATATCAGTGTGTAGTATGATCCTCAGCCAGATGAAAGTATGACAATAAAGTAGAGCTGTCGATTAAATGAAGTCAATCAGCTGGCAATATCTATGTGCCATACGTCTGCTTGATTGCTTGATCAGAGCTGACCGGAAGCTACAACACACAAGCAAAACTAGTCAAATAATTTTGTTCCTTTTATTGACACTAAATTAACTTAGAGAACCAAATCAAAGACAATAGAAGTGCTTATGGTTAGTTACAAACATTAACTATTCCTGCTATAAAATCAATGGAGATGGAAATTGAAATACAACATAAAGGGAAAAAAAAAAATCACAGATCTTTAGAACAATTATTCCTTTTTCCTTAACTTATTTAATATTTTTTAAGATCTTCCCCACCCACCTTTTATAAATTCTCTGCAGCAATTTTATGTTTTTAAAAATGCATCAGTCACTTAGTGTAAAAGAGACTTGTTTAATAGATGGCAGACAGATTCTCATAAACAAGAAATTTCTCTGGATATATTGATCTTTTATTGCTAATGGCAGAAGGTTGTAGTATTGTCTTCATCTCTTTAAAAATCACTGCATTCACATGAAAAATACCTGCACCTTATCTTCTTTTCACTGCAGAAGAGCAATTCAATAACAGAAACTTTAAGTATATTGTGATGCATGCTAGTAGATTCAGTAATCTTTAAACAACATTTTCTAAATGAGCAATGCACAACTTATGAGTTTTACCATATTCTAAGGAAATAATAGCACTGCATTCTGAAACTGCAGTTATTAAGAATAAAATCTATAATACCTTTAAAAGTATTAGCATCTTTAAAAAAAAAAAATTATCTCTTTGTTGGAAGGCAGCTTTCATATATTTTTTAAAATCGTAGCAAGAAGCTAATATTTAATAAGGTCAGAATATAGTTTAGACAGGTACAATAAGAAAATGTTGTTGCCAATATAAAAATAGTGTTTTGAAAGAAATGTTTTTCTTAATTTTTAGTTATATTAATCTGTACCAAACTGTTTCATAGACTGTGGTAATAGTTTAAGAAAAAAATCAAAAGGACTCTGTCTGCCAAAAAAAGTGTGTGTGTATATAGAAAAAAAATTAGTGCAAATACTTAGATTGCATTCTTACAATTTAATAGTACCTCCTTTCTCTAGTAAGTACACTGACACATTAATTCTATTCATAGAGCTTGTTTAGGGACACTTTGCTTCACAATATATTTAATTGGATACTATAAGAAGGTATAGAAAAAAAAAAGAAGAGAAAAACTTATCAATTGATAATCAGATGTGTATTGAAAAATAGCTGGTTCCAAAATTATTTTCTTGTGAAGGTAAATTTGAGTGATAAGAAAGCAATATTTTTTCCCTTACTCAATTTTCTATAATTATATAAATCTTCTCTTTGATGTTTTATTTAAAAAAATCTAATTATATTTTATCCAATTTTTATCACAGAAGCTAATCTCTTCCTTGAATATTTTTCAATGTTTGGATCTGTGATGGAGTAAATAAATTAAATAATTTTATGTTATATCATGAACTAAAATCTAAGTCAATGCATTCAGCTCCGAAAGTTGCAACTCAGAGGAAGTATAAAACCTGGAATGTTTACTAAAAAATTTTCCTTTTAGAATATGTCCTAAAATGATAATTAGCCATCTTATTGAGACTTGGTCCCTGTCTATCAACTACAAGCATACCTCATCTTTGCTTTGAATTATATCTTTTTTCATCTTTATCTTTTTTTGTTTTTAAAGAAATTAAGGGTAAAAAAAAAATCTCAACTTCAGTTTATTTATCCAACTTTATGTTAATCTTAGTGAATATATTTAAAAGCATGAAAATTAAAACCACCTAAAGTCCAATACTAAAGTAGAAAATCAAATAAAATACATGTGAAAATATTTACGAACCATTTATTAGAACAGATATAATCTAATTAAAGTTTTTTAAATGTTTTTTTCATGATACATTGTTTTTAAGTTAAATTTCATGTCTTGAAGCCAATTGGGTACATAAGTTGAGGTATGTTTGTGCGTGTGCGTGTGTGTGTGTGTGTGTGTGTATATATATATATATATATATATATATATATATATATATATATATATATATATATATATATAATAGAATGTTACAGTCATAGTTTCAGAAATAATAATACAAGATATTATTGAGATATGGCATTGAAATAGCACATCTCATTGTCATGTCACTGTGTAAAAGTATGCTCTTTATAAAAATGCAAAGTAGTCAATTGTTCTATTTAAAGATGAAACAGTCCACAAATACTCTGCTGGACACCATTAAAGATTTGTAAATCTTATGTTTTAGCATGGTTTAGCATGGGGTCTCATATGTTTCACATACAAAACTGGTCTTGAAGTTCCTAACTCAGTGTTTTTTAGCATATGATATGCTTAGGGTTTGTTTTTTGAAGGAAACACATAGCTTTTAAGAGTCACCCTCCACATATCATCTTTCTTAAATGTTCATCTTCCTTACTGACATGGGTTGGACATCATCATTATCTTTAACTTTAATGTTGTATCTCATCATCATCGTTTAGCAAGTTGAATGACCATGTTGAAATGCCTTCGTTGACTCGTATTACTTCCTCTATATTCAATGTGTGCCACAAACATCTACACTATTTTACATTTTATTCAAGATGTAGAATCATAACATACTGGTATTTTAACATGTTATACATAAAAACATTGATGTTTATAATATCAATTCCTCAACTTAAAATAAACATACAGGGTCTCCATCAGTCAAGGTTGATCACACACAAACATGTGCAGACCTTTTTAAGGAAGACTAGGAGTTGCTCATCTGTGCTGCCAATGTCATCCAAGGTAAAGGTTGTTGCCTTGGGGCTGACACAGCTTGGCACTAGCACCATTGCAGGTGTTGTTATCAGAATGTAAAGAGCTAGAACAATTGCTGTAAAGCATCTTGCCTCACCTTTTCTTACCTTTCTGTCAATCCACCGCTCTAGAAGGCTACTTTGTTATCAGTCTCGAAAAGATGAAGAGAATGCTGACTTTGGTGGGATTTCCACTCAGAGTTTAGAGACTCAGAACAAATACCACAGGCATTCTACTGAACATGAAATAAATTTTCTTTTTGAGGGGAAACTGTAGATCTCGAAGAAGATAAAGCTATAAATAGTAATGTGTAAATATTGGATTAGAAAACCTTTCAAATACAAAAAGTCGAAAGCTTTGCATGTGGGGCAAAAAACTACATCACCTGTAAACAGGACAGGTGTTCTGGGAAGCCTTAGATTTTTTTCAAATCAGAGGGTTTTTAACCCAATATTTACATGATGTTATTTATAGATTTTCTGTTCTGAATTCTAGCGTTAAAAGAAAAGAATTATTTCTTCTTTTGAAGTTTATAAATTTTTATGATGTTAACAATGAACAATTCTGCTATTTTGCCACCTTAAAATGTAAATAAAGCTTGAGTTATGACCAACATTAACTGGCTCTCCATCGGTTATGACAGTGAGAGTTCCAATTGATCTAATCAATGGAACAACCTGCTTGTGAAACTAATGAGCAAGTGGCTAAGCACTCCACAGACGCATGTACCCTTAATGTAGTTCTCAGGGAGATTCAGCATGACACATACTGTGACAAGGCCGGCCAGGTGCTATTCACTTTTGCCAGCTCAGTGGACTGGAACAACGGGAAATAAAGTGTCTTGCTCAAGGACACAACATGCTGCCGGAAATTGGACTCATGACCTTCCGATCATGAGCCAAATGCCCTCACCACTAAGCCACACACCCTCACTTTGATTAAGCATAAATACCATGTAGGTATTTAATGTTTTAATGTATTGTTTGAATTGGAAAAGATATTTTTTTATGATTTATATGACACCAGCATATGTAGTTTCCCATCTTTTTTTTTGTTTTTGCTACTGTGATTAAAATCCTGGAAGCATGTAGTATCTTGGATTTAATTTCAAGTGTTAGATTCCATTCATGCTTACTATTAATGCAATTGTATACTCATGTAATACATCTTTTTTTTTTTTTTTTTTTTACACGTATAAAAGTAATGAAATAACTAACAGGTGGTTTTGTGTGACTGATCAAATTTCTGATTCAAACCTGGAAAGTTCAGTCAGTGAACGTTAGGTATGAAAGGGAATACCTCTGGCCAACAAAAAGTGAAATACATATGCGGACAGATTTGATCATTAAAATATGCATGGAAATGTGCACCTGAACACTCACGCAGACATGCAGAGAGAGGATGATAAGCATATTCGCATATATGCATTATTATATATGTGTATAAACAAACATAAAAATAAAATACACAGATATCCACACATGTATTTTAATTCACTGGAGCTAATAGATGTATATTCTCTGAATATTTTGTGGAAGAACTAAGCCTATTTAGCTTCACCTTTTATCAATGTGTGCTGTTCTCTATTGAAGAGATGCTAGGAATTAGTTCAAACTTAATAGGAAAGGAATTATATATGCTACAGCTACATGTAGATTTATCACAATCAACAGGCTCTTAGTGTTTCCAACTCTTTATTGATCTTCAAACATAGTCATATTAAAACCGACAGCTTCTGCTGCTACTATAATCACTAATGATATCACTAACACAGTTACAGTTTGTATGCTGCTTAGTATGAAAAGCACTAGTGTGACTTCAGAGTCCAGCATTTTATATATATGTGTTTTTTTCTTTTTAAATATATTAGAGCTTAAAAATGTTTGTTTGACAAGAAAATAGCACCTAGTTTTCTTTTTAACACAAGTCATCAAAACTGAAGGTACAGATAATTTTTTTTCTTGTTCATAAGTAGTGAATACTAAAAAGTAAAATACTTGATGCATCTGTCTCATCACACTTTGATATAATATTCATCATTATTGATATAAACTGTCTTTCCTTCTCATTGACTAATCTCAAATGTAAGTGAAGCCATAACTATTGTAAGGCCTTTTGTTTTTGCTACAAATCTGTATATTCAAAATCCTCTAGAAGACTGCCATAATCTGCAAAAAACCTATTCATGAAAACTCTTTGCAGGTATTTATCTCTGTTGTAACCATCTTCCTCAACTAGTTATTCATATCTAAGTACTTTTAAAACCAGGTATATTTGACACAGTTAGAGACACAGGCATGGCTGTGTGGTAAGAAATTTCACAAGCAAACTTCATAGATCAGTATGTGACACCTTGGGCAACTGGCTTCTGTTATAGTCTCAGGCTGACCAAAGCCTTGTACAGTGCCATCTCAATGCATGAGCACATTGAATATTTGCTCTAGGGGCCTAATTTTGATCTTTGCATTCTGTGGCTTGCTGTCAATCAATAAATACAATAGGGCTCAAGGGTATTGATTTGTCTAGGGATCTATAATACTGTTAAGACGGCCTTGACCTTTGAGTGGATTTATAGATGGAAACCCATTGTATATAGGTGCAGGTGTGGCTGTGTGGTAAGAAACTTGGATTCCAACCACATGGTTCTAGGTTCAGTCCCACTGTGAGGCACCTTGGGCAAGTGTCTCCTACAATAGCCTTGGGCTGACCAAAGCCTTGTGAGTGGATCTGGTAGACAGAAACTGAAAGAAGCCTGTTGTTTATATATATACATCTATCTATCTATCTATCTATCTATCTATCTATCTATCTATCTATCTATCTATATATATATATATATGTATATTTATGTATGTGTGTGTGTCTTTGTGTCTTTTGCTCCCCACCCCATCACGTGATAGCTGATTTTATGTTTACATCCCTGTAACTTAGTGGTTCAGCAAAAGAGAATGATAGAATAAGTACTAGATTTATGAAGAATAAGTCCAGGGTTGATTTCTTTGACTAAAAGACCCTTTAAGGTGGTGCTTCATCATGGCCGCAGTCAAATGACTGAAACAAGCAAAAAAAAAAAAAAAGAATACAGTGTGTGTGTGTGTGTGTGTGTGTGTGTGTGTGTGTGCACTTGTAAATGTGAAGTATACTTGTGTCTCCTTGTCTTTTCATTGCATAATTGTTGTAAATAACAATCATTCCTTTCCAGTATTTTCTTAAAAAAACATGTCTGGGCCATAAGAAAATATTACCTTGCTCAGAAACAGTTGAGGTTTCGCAACAGGAAGAGCTTCTGCTTCAATAAACTCCATCCAACCCATACAAGCAAGGAAAAGTGGATGCTAAAATGATGATGATGATAATATTGAGAGTAGATTTTACATTCCACAGAAGTCTAATAAGACTGAAATATATCCAGAGTTGTCTGTTTTAACTAGAATAATTCAAAATAATACTAATTTCCTAATTAATATTGTCTTTTCTTTAGTACATAATTATTATCTAATTTTTATTTTCATACCATCTGTATTAACTTAATACTTTATACAAGGTTTCACTTATATACATATGTTTATATCTGTTTCTTTATGTGATTATATTATACAGCTTATGCATTTACCTGTTTTCGTTAATAATGTTTAACACACTTCTTAAAACAGAGAATCTTGAAATTTTGCCCAACCAAAAATAAAGCAGATAGAAATAGTGTCAATGTGTGTTTCAATGACACACCCTGAGTATACAACTCTGGTTTCAAACTACCGTTCAAGCTAAAAGAAGGAACCTCTATATTGTTGCCCAAACTGCTAGAAATAACAGTCAAATCACGCTGAAATCACATACTATTGTCTCTCAATAATTCAGGATACATTCAATAATGTAGTTTCACTACACTTTTTAAATAAAAGAGGGAATATTTATAGCTTGAATGTTGATTATCATTGATGTTAGAAAGTCAATAGCTTATGACCTATCAAGGGATCTTCTAGGTGGTTACTTAACCCTTTAGCATTTAAGCTAGCCATATCTGGCCCAAATATTCTACCTGCTTTATGCTCGAACTGGCCAGATCTTGTAGCATTCATTGTTCACTTATAAAGAAAAAGAAAGATAATTTCAATAAGTAGTAGAAGTATAGAAGCATACGCTGTAAGAACGTTTTGCTGCATCCACCATTTGTTTGAGATTCCTTACTCCTGGTAGATAACAGCTTTGTACCACTCAAGTGACAACCCTACAACTCATGGGTCTGTTTGGTTAGTTATTACTGGTGAGGGTTTTACAAGGTCAGAATGCAAGTCTTGCCTCAACTTCATTTAGTCACCTTTTTTGACATGCACAGGAAACAGGTTTGTTTTTGGCATGCCGGTCCTCACACAGCATGAGAGCAATGTGAAATGAAGTGTTTTGCTCAAGAACACAACACACTGCCTGATCTGGGAATCGAACCAAGATCTGGCAATCCTGAGTGCAACACCCTAACCACTAGGCTATGTGCCTTCACAATAAGATCATAATTAATTAATTGTGTTTTATAAATTCTCATTCATTATTATTTTTCATCATTATTTAATGTTCAACTTTTCCCTGCTTGTATGGGTCAGACAGAATTTGTTGAGGCAGATTTCCTACAGTTGGATGCCCTTCCTGTTGCCAACCATTATCTATTTCTAAGTGCGGTAATGTTTTCCCCATTGCTAAACACATTTTTCACAGATGACTGGAGACAAACAATATCACTTGGATGAGGATGATGCTCATTTACAACAATCACATGATGTCTAGACACAGGTACATACAAACACATACATAGACACAAACATCTATATATATATATATATATATATATACATACAATGGGCGCATTCAGTTTCCACCTATCAAATCCCCTCACAAGGCTTTGGTTGGCCCAGGGCTACAGTAGAAGACACTTGTCCAAGGTGCCATGCAGTAGGACTGAATCCGAGACCACATAGTTATGAAGGAAGCTTCTCAATCACCCAACTTCACCAGCTTATTCTTAAAGGAAAATCTGATCTTTGTTAGTTAAGACAATGAATGGAACAGATATGTTTCAGCTTTCTTAGACCTTATCAGTGAAGTGTAGTCAACATTTATCTGCTTGATCAATAAACACAGTTTTTGACATAGAAAATTAATAACTTTTGACAAGCTGTAATTTACATGATAATAAAAATAATTTAAATTAACCTTTTAGCATTTAAACTGGCTATGTCCAGCCAAAATATTCTATTTGTTTTATGTTCAAACTGGCCAAATACAGTCTCCCATGCCTACCTTACAATTTCATTCTAAAAGTAAACAATCCTATAATTGAAATTTCAAAGCTACAAGATAATGCACAGTTAATTCAAAACAATGTGAATAAATAAGCATTACATTTATTTGACTAAGAAATCTGAATGCTAAAAGGATTAAGGAGAAATTACTTAATTTAATCTATGAATGTACTCTGTAGGCTTTGAAATTTTCCTTATAATGGGAGAGAGACAACAAAAATGTAGTAGCATTCATCTGTGAATCAGAAAAAAAGGGGGAGATAATTTCAGTAAATTGGCCGCAGACTGAAACACATAAAAGAGAGGAAAAAAATTTAATTAACATGTCCATTACTGTCACTACTGCGATCAAAGATCAGATTTTTCCCCTTAAGCTTCAGCTTAAGCCCAATTTTTTAAAATTAAATCTTAATCTATTGAAATTATCACCACTTTTCATTGTGAATCAGTAATAAATGCCACAGAGTTTTTATTTTATTTTTTTTCAACTAAGAGTGAATTTTCAATTCATTAAGAATTTTTTGTGTCCATCATTCGGTACAGATGTACTTGATTTTCCTGAGTCCATGGCTTTGTTTTCTTTCTAGTTATTTCTTTCAGCTCAATTTTTTTTTCTTATGAAATTCTAAAAAATATACTTATTTTAGAAATGATGAGTTACGGATGACTATACGAAGACAAAAGTCACATTAGAAATGAATCTTCATAAAGCATTTCCAGAGTTAATCTTAGTTCAGGTGCTCTACTGCTTTGAAGTTAACACCTCAGAGGTTTCGCTAATTGCAACATTATTTCAAATAAGTCCAAGTTTTAATGAGATTTTGAACAGGATAATCCATCACTATAAAATTTATATTAGGAAAGAGGAAATGAAATCTCACATTTTTTTTCTTTTCAAGGAATTATTTTCAATTAACTGGAATGATGTGCTTTCTATCCTTGATTTAGTTCTACAACTTTAGTTAATGAAGAATGTTCAGTAATGATTTTCAAGGATACTTTAGAGTTCTCGTATGTAGAGAGGCAAAAATAAACTTGTATATCACTGCCTTACAATCTAAGTATTTGAGACTATGTACCTGAGGTACTGTTGAGGCTAGGCACAGGTGTGGTTGTGTGGTAAAAAGTTTACTTCTGGGTTCAATCTCACAGCATGACATCTTAGGCAAGTGTCTACTGCTGTAGCCCTAGGCTGACCAAAGACATATGAAGGGATTTGGTAGATGGAAGATGGAAACAGAAAGAAGACTATCTTGTATGTATGTATGTATGTATGTATGTATGTATGTATGTATGTATGTATGTATGTATGTGTTACTGTCTTCTTTCCTTGACTTCATGTGATAGCTGTAAAACGGGGTTCTCTGTCATGCACTCTGTCGGGCAAGTGATGTCCTTCATTTCCAATCATCATCATCATCATCATCATCATCATCATCGTTTAACGTCCGCTTTCCATGCTAGTATGGGTTGGACGATTTGACTGAGGACTGGTGAGCCAGATGGCTACACCAGGCTCTAATCTGATTTGGCAGAGTTTCTACGGCTGGATGCCCTTCCTAACGCCAACCACTCCAACGACCAGAAATGTTACCTTACTTGCAAACAGGTGAGGGTTGATAGGAACAGCATCCATATGTAAAAAATCCTCATCAACAAATTCCATCCAACCCATATGAACATGGAAAAGTGAACATTAAAACTATGATGATGATAATATATCCTATCAAATAGCAGATGGTTATTCATGTATTTGTATAGGAATGTATCAAAACAATAATACCCCTAATCATGTTTTACTTAAAATTCTTCCCATGTCTTCATCCATAGCTCTATTTAAACAGATAACTGAAGATTAATGCTATCTTGAAATATGAATAATATATCTTCACAGTTTAGACATTCTAAAGATTAGACAGTCTTTCTAGTCTGTACTCTCAAATTATCTTTTATTTTGTTGTGTTGGCTGTCACCCAATATTAAGTATGATCATTCATCATGAAGCTTGTAGATGATTTAGTACAAAGAGACTAATGCACAGACAGTAATCACCAATTTTCAGTAGAAGTATATGTATTTAGAATCACCGATATAGTTTTTACTGTGGTCAGAGAATCCTCATGACTATACAGACACACATGCACATGTATGTAAATAGTTGTTGCTTGGCTACATACAGGTCAGCTCTGATTAGCTTTTAGCATATGAACAAGTTGTATCTGGCCTGAACGTTCTACTGGTTTTATGTTCAAACTGGCCAGATCTGGCCTCTCACACCTACCCTACAATGTCATTCTAAAAATAAACAATCACATCATTGAAATCTCAAAGCTATGAGATAATGCCTGATTTATCCAAAACAATGTGAATAAATAAATGTTACACTTGACAGATCTGGCCCTTCACGCATACCCTACAATGCCATTCTTAAAATAAACAATCACACCATTGAAATCTCAAAGCTATGAGATAATACCCAATTAATCCAAAACAATGTGAATAAATAAGCTTTATGCTTGACAGAATAATTTGAATCTGAAGGGCTAAAGCAGACATGACCAAAGTCATTCCAGCTTTGTATACCAGGAACTACATCCTCCAAAGTATACTTCTTTAAGACTGAAACATATGATTTAAAGATAATTTTTCTATCAACTTTAACAGCTTCAGCAACTGTATAGGAGCTCCTTTCATGGCTTGGTAAACAACTGTATGCAAATAAGGCCCAGCTAAACAGTGTTGTGAACTAGCAAACAATGTGTCAATGAAGCAGTGTAGTCTGTGTTGTATTTATAATATAAAATAGTCAATTTCTTTAGATATAACTATAGTGAGGCAAATTGAAGCTGAAAGAATTCTTTGGTTTGCCCTGTGATATAGTATAGCACCAATTAGGGCATACAAACTCGAGTGCTTTGAAAGAGTTCAAACCAATAATTATACTTAGCTATTTTGATTCTTCATAATTAGATAGTTAATGTTCCAAAAGTATATTTCATATGTGTGTGCTTGTGTGTGTACTAACATAAATATAATATGTGCATGTGTATGTGTATATATATATATATATGTATTAAATATAATTAATGTCTCCAAACCAAATACTTTCAATGAGTCTTCAACATTTTCTAGATATTTCTTCAAATGTTTCAGTGGTTCTTTGTTATCATTATTGTTTTTGTTGTTGTTATTATTGTTCTTATTATACGAAGGCAGTGAGCAGGCAGAATTGTTAGCAATACTGGACAAATTGCTTAGTGGCGTTTCTTCTGTCTTTATGTTCTGAGTTCAAATACTGTTGGGGTTGATTTTGCCTTGCATTCTTTTAGGGGTCAATAAAATAAGTACAAGTTGAACATTGGAGTTGATGTTATTGACCATCCCCCATCCCCCATCCCCAAAATTCTAGGCCTTAAGCCTATAGTAGAAATTACTATTATCATTATGGTTTGGCTCAGGCTCGGTCTTATTCCAGGTAGGATTTATGTGGGGCTAGCAGGTTATTACCATAACCTTAGGTATCCATATGTTTTCAGCACTCTTTCAAGTACATAGAACCCTCCTGATAATCCTTGCTGTCCCTAAGAGACAAACTTTCTGTAAGAGTTTTACTGGGCATTCTATTTCAATCTCCTTCAGCCATTTGTCTATATCTTTGCTTACTGTTCCCAATGCACCAGTTATTATAGGCACAACTTTTACTGTTCTCCAGATTCTTCCTATTTCAAATTCTCCAAATCCTTCCTATTTCAAATTTTAAGGAATTGTATTTGTTTTTTTGTTTTTCTTTCTCTTTCTTTACAATCCCAGAATCAAATGGGCATGATGGGTCAATTATTATTATTATTATATGATGGTGTTGAGCTGGCAGAATTGTTACAGTACCAGGAAAAATTCTTAGTGGCGTTTCTTTTGGCTTTATGTTCTGACTCCAAATGCCACTGGGATTGGCTTTACCTTTCATCCTTTTGGGGCCAATGTAATTGACTTATACCTACTCCTGAAATTGCTGGCCCTGTGCTAAAATTTGAAACCATTTTTCTTCTGCTTCTTATTGTTGTTATGAAAACTTGATTATTTCTCCTCTGCTGTATTGAAGTTGACTAGCAGGAATATATTAAGTTCTGCATTATAATCACAATCTGTGTTAAAATACATGAACATACGGATAACATTGTATGTGTGTGTAGGATTAATACCTGAGCTGATGTGTAATTATTGTTGGACAGAAGTAGCCTACTTCAAAACAACTGGCTATGTTTTAGTACATCCAAACATACTGTGCTTTGTCAGTGTTAGCATCCTCTAAAACACAATAAAAATTGCTTCCTTTATAATAATCTGTAAATAACCATCTTCAGAATAGATACGTTTCTATGTGAAGAGTGGAAGTTGCTTACGTATCTTCTGTGGAATTGAATAAGAATCTTGTTGTAAATAACAATATTGGTGGTTATTTATATTCATATTGAATTATTATGAGGCCTATATTTGTTTTCTAGAAAGAGGAATTTAATGATTATTGCTATTGAGGACATTATATATTTCACATTATCCAAATGAGAAAATATTTTTACTTAGATAAGTTTAGAAATGTATTTCTATATTTAATGTTGAAATATCTTTCAAATATATTTGCATAGTACATAGCTAAAGCAGAATAGTTTCTAACCTTCCACCTTATAAAAATTAGATATCCAATCCTATTGGATCAACAGACACACAAAGTTGTTTTAATGAAAGTTAATGCTAAATTTAATAATACTTTATGAACAAAGCCTAAAATTGTTAGGGAGGGGTTAGTCAATTATGAACAAAGCCTAAAATTGTTAGGGAGGGGTTAGTCAGTAGAGGCGCAATGGCCCAGTGGTTAGGGCAGTGGTAAGCTGGCAGAATCGTTATTGTGCTGGGCAAAATGTTTAGTGGCATTTCTTCTGTCTTTATATTATGAGTTCAAATTCTGCCAAGGTAGACTTTGCCTTTCATCCTTTCAGGTCAATAAATTAAGTACCAGTTGAATACTGGGGTTAATCTAATTGGCTTACCAATACCCCAAAACTGTTGGCTTGTGTGCCAAAATTTAAAATTAAAAATAATAATAAAAGCAATAATAATGACCCTTTCTACTAAAAGCACAAGACCTGAAATTTTGTGGGAGGGGACTAGTCGATTACACCGACCCCAGTGCTTAACTGGTACTTATTTTACCCTCTCCAACAGGATGAAAAGCAGAGTCAACCTTGGCAGAATTTGAACTCAGAACTTTATGCTCTGAGTTCAAATAATAATAATGATAATGATAATAATAATAATAATAATAATAATAATAATAATGCCCGGATGCAGTACCAGGCAGTCGCTCTCATGGCTTCTGATCTTAATTGATTGGAAGTGTTATCATGTACGTTGTTTTGCCTTGGTATAAAAGATGGGCTACAGCAAATATTCTGCTTAATACCACAGATTTGCTTGTCAGTTGTTTGACTTTAACCAGTTGAGCATGTCCCTTGGTGGCTGATGATATGTGCATCTCTGATCATGAGCAGAAGTAGTGGGGGATCATCATAGCCATGTGTTGAGAGGAATTCTTTGGGGTTTGAATAATTCACCTTTGGAAACATGGGTGTTTTGCTCAACATCCTTAAACAAAACCTTATACAGGGACCTTTTGAGCAGGATGGGCTACTTGACCTGAAGAAAATTCTAACTGGGCCCCGCCTGCGAGGTCATGCACTGTTTATCTTGGTATGAGATCACCATGTCGCACACATATGGTTATGATGCACGTGCTTGGTGTACTCTTATCAGACAGGTAGTCATGATGGATATAATGGGCTTCATATATTTTACCCCAGTGTCACTTTGATGGCATGCACTGCTCTCTCACTTATAATAATAATAATAAAAGACCTACAAAATTTAATCATTTCAGGAGAATATTTTCACAATACTGATCATGGTATTGTTCAATGTTTCTAATATTAAAAATGATTCCAGCATCATGTTGTGGAAACAATAATTGTATCCATAAATAGTTATGTTTTTATGTAAGAATATTACAGTAATCAATCCCTCGACTATCACAGGTGTTATGTTTTAAAACCCTCTGCGATAGGTGAAAATCTGCAAAGTAGAAACAGTACTGTATATTTTTAAAATTATTTTTATAATTTGTATATATTTATTTTATTATAATTGCAAAACAACACCATGGAGGAATTGACATAAGCTTAAATAATAAACCGCGATAGACGAGGGATTACTGTACTATGATGCAAAATTTCTTGTCAAGTGTGAGGAAGCTATAGTTACTGAATATTACTATGCCAGGATTTGGCTGGTAATGAAAATAGATCTTTTGTTAAATACAGGAAATATTTTTTTGATATAATATTATATCCAATTCTCTTTTATAAATGCAGACGTGGCTATGTGGTAAGAAGCTTGCTTCCCAACCACATGATTCTGGGTTCAGCTCCACTGTGTGGCAACTTGGGCAAGTGTCTTCTACTATAGCCCCATTCTGATCAAAGACTTATGTGTGGATTTAACCATATAGCCATGCCAGTGCCTATATATGTGTATATATTCTTAGTAGCTTGATCAAAGAATAAATGCTTATGTACAATATAGTGTGTATTAGAAAACACCAGATAAATTTAAAATAAATTAAAAAGCTTGTTGAAATGTATTTCTTAGTTCTTCTATGCAAATTTCTATGCAAATTTCTATACAATACTAACCTAGATGACTAATCACACACACACACGCTCCTTCCCCCCACTCTCTCTAAATGTATATCAACTCTTCTATTTATAAGTATACACATAAATGCAGAAAAATATAAAGCATTGCACAGCTAGCATATCCATTTCTACTTAATATTCTGGGGTCTATTTGCTTGATTAAATCCTCCAAAAGGGTAT
Source organism: Octopus bimaculoides (assembly GCF_046866305.1). Classification (NCBI taxonomy): domain Eukaryota; kingdom Metazoa; phylum Mollusca; class Cephalopoda; order Octopoda; family Octopodidae; genus Octopus; species Octopus bimaculoides. The sequence continues at coordinate 178,423,841 of NC_142928.1, read as the reverse complement.
CCTGGCATGGCTATATTTTAACTAAAACAAGTAAAAGAATAAAAGAATATATGTGCGTGTGTGGGTGTGTGTTAAATACCGCATATATTTGTTATATGAATATAGATATGCAGATATATTTACATTATATACGTGTGTGCGAGTATTATCATAATGAACATGTGAGTGACCTGGAATTAACTCAACATCTAGGTAGCATTATTCTGCAATCTTTGAAATATGCTACTGTATTGGATTGTGGTTAATTTGAATAAATCTGAACAAATTGAATTCCATTGGTGATAAAATATGTTGCAAATAAAGGAAATGATTTCTTTAGTTCAGTTGTATATCTAACATTAAATGTCTGCAAAGCTGCAGCAAGAAAGTGATCAGCAGACATTATTCACAAATAACTGCATTTTAGTATATTGATTAAAAGACACGGTTAAGTGGATATGGAACTAAGTAGGGGAGACGACAACAGAGAATAGTAGATGTTGAAAGGAATAGTGGATGGGTGCATACACATGTAAGCACATGCACTCATACACACACATACACACACAATTATAGATAAAATTAAATTGAAAGAAAGTAATTACCTACATAACAGCCACCACCACAGCAACAACAATACAAAATACAAAGATGAAAGCAACAGATCCTATAATCTGTTCAGTCATAAACCGAGCTACAATTAATGGCTATTATTATATTGAGGTGCCAAAGTGCTGTAATGTAGAGTAAACAAGCTCCTGATAAGCTGTCACAACAATCTGGTTTTAACTGAAATGCAATCCCCATTTCAAATAATTTACAGTGTTAATTCCTCTGGAGAAAGCATGAATGCTACCATCTCTTTTAGAAAATATTTAGTTTTATGATTAGGAAATGAACAAACACTACATGGATTTGATTTCTCATGTAGTACTCTATGCCATGTACCATCCACCACATGGTCCAGTTCTTGCCATGGTCTGGTGGCTTGTGTATCTCGATGACACTGAGAGCTATGCCAGTGGAGTGCAATTTCCTAGTAGGACCTCCCATGGTAGAGAAGAGAAAGGATAGAGGCCATACTAAGGTGGATCACCTTTCCTCAGAGGTAAAAATGGGTTTATGTTAGGCTAAAACCCCTACCTAGAAGAAAAGCAAAGTTACAAAAGCATCAATGATAATTCAAACTCAACAAGACTTGGAACAGCAGAAAGAAGTTGTCAATGGCTTATACTCTGTAGGGAGTGATGTGCTTGCATAAGTAAAGTAAGTACCATGTACCAGGTTTGAGCATCGGATACAAGGCTTTGCTGTATTTGTTTTGATTCTTTGTGCTCTGAGTTCAAATCCTGCTGAGGTCAACATGTTTTGGCTCAGTAGGTCCTGAGTTGAGATCACACTTTTGTCACCAAAATTCGTAACGCTTGTATTAAGAGTTGATAACTTGATTAGAAGAAATGCAAACTTGAAATGAAATTAAATACACCTTCAGCAGATTGACAACTCTTGAGGAGTAGTGCCAAATAAAATCTAAATATGAAAAATAACCAATATAAAATCTAAATATGAAAAATAACCAATGTGTGTGTGTGTATATGTTTGTGTTTGTCCCCCAACATCGCTTGAGAACCGATGCTGGTGTGTTTACGTCCCCGTAACTTAGTGGTTCTGCCAAAGAGACAGATAGAATAAGTACTAGGCTTACAAAGAATAAGTCCAGGGGTCGATTTGCTTGACTAAAGGCGGTGCTCCAGCATGGCCACAGTCAAATGACTGAAACAAGTAAAAGAGTAGAAGAGTAATATTTAATCATTATAGATACTCGAGAAAAATTATGATGTCAAGGAATAAAGACGACAAAAATAACAATAAGTTTTCATATTGTTTTCCAGATTAAAAAAAAAAAATTTTTGCTTCAAGTATTGTTCATTTCTGAAGTTAATCACTGGAGTGGAGCAGAGCCATTCTTATCACTCCTGCTAATTTTCACACAATCATCTCAGTGTCAGTTCAGATTCAGTGGATATCATCATGGTATTTTAACATTTGTATTATTTCTTTTACTCTCTGTCTTTCTCTTCTCCCTCACTCTGCCCTTCTTTCCTTTCTCTCTCTCTGTCTCCCTTTCTCTGTCCTTTCTTTTCTCATCTTGCTCCCTACTACAACAAATTCTATTCACAACTGATAACCCCTGGACATCCAGTGATTAAAGTTGACCTCCCAATGTTAGATTACTCACACAACTGGGTACTCTTATATAAATCTATTGACCAAACGAGAAAAATCTATAAATTCTTGGAACAATCTCCATGCTTATCCTTCCTTATTTATTGTTTTCATTTCACCCTTTTATTACTAGCTGTATATAACTCAAAGAAATTTGCTGCAGACTGATTATTTTACTAGTGACCTTCGTGATTTAGAAGGCATTAACTGCCATAAGTAAAAACAATAGCAACATGGAATAAAATCTTACTTCCTTTGGTCTTTCACTTTGATAATCTATCAAAGTTAAAATCAGAAGATTACAAGTTCAGTATTGAATTTTGTATCATATTTTCAAATCTCAAAGCGACAGTATTCAAACATTTTCATGCTGATAACTTGTGCATAAGTATAAATAAATAATCATTAATACATGCAACTAAACCATGCTAGAGTAAGCCACATAAAAGTTGCCTCTTGAATAAGATTCTTCAAAATAAAGCTATACACTTACCAAATTTTGTGTGTATGTGTGCATGTGTGTGTGTGTGTGTGTGTGTGTGTGTGTGTGTGTGTGTGTGTGTGTGTGTGTGTGTGTTTGTGTACACATTTGTGCAGGCAAGTTTGTATGGTTCAGAATTTCACATCCCAGCCATGTAGTTTCAGGTTCAGTTCTACTGCAAGGCAACTTGGGCAAGTGTCTTCATTACACACACACACACACACACACACACACACACGTACTAATGTTTTGAGTTCTATTTTTCCTGCTTGCCTCATCAAACCGATATAGGTATGTGTGTGTGTGAGTATGTGTGTGTAAGTGTGTGTGTGTGTGTGTGTGTGTGTATTTATATCCTTTTCTTTGTTTCAGTTATTAAATTGCAGTCTTGCAGTTAATCATATTGATTTTAGTATTTATCTTGAAGTCTGGTACTTGTGCCTACACACACACACACACACACACACACACACACACACACACACACGTGGTACTGAATTATATTGTACTACTCTGGATTTAGTTATAATGAACTTCCATGAAATTTAAGAAAATATTTGAAGTTTTACATATTCTCTTGTCATCAAATTTTATTTCATTTTATTATTAAATTATTTGCTAAACAAAATAATTCTATTTCAGCAACATAATTTAGCCTGTTTTATATACCATCACTTCTGTAAACTTTGAGAGGCAAAAATTAATAAATAAATGCCTGTAAAACACACACATATGTATTATATATATATATATATATATATATATATATATATATATATATATATATATATATGTTCAGTATGACTTTTGAGTCAACAGGAAATTACATATGCAACAGTAAGGACCAAATTTCTCTAAATTGTGATAACATAAGCAGCTATAGTTATTCAAATATCTTTCAGCACTTCTAAGAGGGTTAGGAAGGACATTTTATGTTCACAAATATACCAAAAACATTGCATCATGCTGTGATCAGATTATATATAAAAACTATGGAAATAGATTAACACTATTATGGAAATTAAATTAAAAAAAAAAAAAACCCTGAAATGAGTGAACAAGTGCAGTTGATAAAGAACAATGATCTTATAATTTACATTGGTTTCTTTTTTTTTTTGTTTCTTTTGTTTCTTTCTATATATATATATATATATTTTGAAAGCTAGAAACCTGACTGAAAACATCAATTGATTCAAAATTTGCATTGAAAAACCAGATCATTTCCCCAGTGGTGCAATTACAAAATCTCAGATTGATGTTTGAGTAAGGATCCCACCTGCTGTTTGTTGCTCAAACACAACCGATGGAACTGTACCGATGTGACTGGCAAGACATCTGTTTAGGAAGAAAATTTATATTACTGCTGATGAAACTTATTCACGATAATATAAGTGATATATGTGTAATGTTTTGGTTATACCTTTAGTAAAATTAAAGGGTCTTTTGAACAGAACCAAGAGAAATTAAATATAAAGAGTCCAAATTAAAACCACTAGACTGAACAAAATACAAATACTTTCCTGACTTTCATTTGGAAATTCTATAGGAAATTCTATACATGTGAACCCCAGCCAATAAGCTCTTGAATTTAATATGAGAAATAACTATGTTTTTAATCTTTCATCCATGGAGATCTTTGTATGGTATTATTCTTATAATTACCACCAGGAACATCATATTGGTCATGAATAGGAAGATCAATAAGTAAAATCTAAATGAAATTTCTTCAATAACGCTATTGGTGTAATATTTAAAGAAGCTCTCCTCTTCACATTTCTAAACTCCTAACATTTCTATAGTGTTCTAACAAACACTCTCCTCTTCTTTTTATCAACAGTGGTTGCTCACATTAGCATGAAAAGCATAAAAATCTAGGGTGTGGAACAAGAGCTTGCAATATTCATAATTTGTTTTTTTCTATGATGTTTATATTGCAAGTATTCCATGGCTTTGAATTAAAACTGGAGCTGTTGTGGAATTAGCAGAGTACTTACTGTATCATCAATCATGACACCCAACCCATCATGTTTTATAACAAAATATTACTAGTGATAGCAAAACTTGTTATATTATACTTAGATGAATAACATAAACAAGTTCAGCATTAATGAAATCAACAGGTGATAAATAGCAGCGTTTTAAAACTACTGAGTTGATATTGAATTGTGTAAATTTATTCTAGACTGAATCAACAGCAAAGCTTTAGTTTAATTACTTAGATTTATCATTGTTACAACTATCTATTGTTGACAATCTGATAGTTGGACATTACAGTAATTACCATATG
>NC_142928.1:178406368-178416368 GCF_046866305.1 Octopus bimaculoides | reverse complement strand
TAAGACTATGCATGCGCACGGCGTTACTACAGGCACACACTGTCACTCAGCTTACAGGGCTAATAGATGAACATGGGGACCAGTCAATGAAAATGCCTTTATCTGATAAAATTAACGATATAATAACTACCATGCAAAATCCACTGACAGTTAACTGACCATTCAAAACTGCTATTTAATTTTCTCATTAACCCTTTCGTTACCAACCAGGCTGAAACTGGCTCTGGCTCTGAGTACAAATGTCTTGTTTTCATAAGTTTTGAATTAAAATCTTCCACCAAACCTTAGTCACAATTTATATTCCTAACACTAGCTGAATGATAACTAAGTTATTTTACTAAATTCTTTGTTATTAAAGCAATTGAAAGAAACACAGAGCATCTGAAAATGAATACAGTAACTAAAGGGTTAAGGAACTCTGTAACCTACTGGATCAGTTTGAAAGTTTATGACCATCTTCATACAGTAATTGAAGGGAACAATCCACTGGAATGACTTCACATTTTCTTCTTTAACCTTTTAACATCAAAATTACTCTGTCAAATGTAATGCTTACATATTAACATTGTTTTCAATTAACTCGGCATTATCTTGTAAATTTGATAATGTGATTGTTCAGTTTTAGAATTACATTGTTGGGTAGATGCAAGAGGCCAGATCTGGCTAGTTTGAACATAAAACAGGTAGAATATTAAATCAGTAGTTCTTACCCATTTTTTACCTATGAACCCCTTTGATTCCTATTTTTTTCAGGGGGCCCCTTATGTTGATGTTTAAAATCTTATATTTTTATAATTAAATATTATTAAGAACTGTATAAAAAATAATTAAAATTTTTTGTGTATTGTTGAAGTATAACCAATTTATTCCACATAAATTTTAACCACAGAATCTTATACTGACCCCTAAGGCTCATTTGGATCCTGGTTGAGAACCAATGGTTTAAATACTAAATGGTCAAAATAACATAATAAGGTGACATGCAGTGAGACTGAATCCAAAACTGTGTGGTTGGGAAGTGAACTTCTTAAACAAACAGACTAAGATTATTTCTAATGAATTGTCAAAAGGTTTTCTTAAATTCTATTTAGCATAATATGTGAGTGTAATTTTAAACAGAATTTCATATATTATCACGAAATATATTTAGAACATTTATATATTGGACAGATCAAGATTTGATCATGATAAAAATGCATCAATTAAGCTTTACATGAAAATAATATCACTGTCTGTTATCAGCTTAGCTAAAGATTTTCCAGCTCTAAAGTATTGTAATCTAGTACATTGATAATTTTTCAGTTAGATATTGTTTGCAAATGTTAGAAGAAGGGAAAACATTACAGTGTTCACTAGAAATCAAACTAAGTCACTAACCAAATTCTCATAGATCTTACTGGTAGTGCTCCATGTTATATATATATTTAGATTTCTAAAAGAGGAAGCTCTTCTGATATCTATCATTCAATAGTTAATAGTAGGCTCAGGAGTGGCTGTGTGGTAAGTAGCTTGCTTACCAACCACATGGTTCCAGATTCAGTCCCACTGCGTGGCACCTTGGGCAAGTGTCTTCTACTATAGCCTCGGGCTGACCAAAGCTTTGTGAGTGGATTTGGTAGATGGAAACTGAAAGAAGCCCATCGTATATATGTATATATATATATATATGTATTTGTGTGTATATGTTTGTGTGTCTGTGTTTGTCCTCCCAACATCGCTTGACAACCGATGCTGGTGTGTTTACGTCCCCGTAACTTAGCGGTTCGCCAAAAGACACCGATAGAATAAGTACTAGATTAAGTAGATCAAAATACTGCATCAGTACCTTCATTCTATCAAACTGAAATGGATACTCATTTATACTCTTTTACCTGTTTCAGTCATTTGACTGTGGCCATGCTGGAGCACCGCCTTTAGTCGAGCAAATCGACCCCAAGACTTATTCTTTGTATGTAAATTTGGGGTCGATTTGCTTGACTAAAGGCAGTGCTCCAGCATGGCCACAGTCAAATGACTGAAACAGGTAAAAGAGTATAAAAGAGTATCCATTTCAGTTTGATAGAATGAAGGTACTGATGCAGTATTTTGATCTACTTAACCAATTAATTATTGTTTTAAAGTAATTAACAATTTTGTGTACATTTCAATCATAAATTGTCACGAACAGAAAACACACATAAGCATACATATAGCTTAAGATTGGTGTCACCTTTAAGTATATGATCACTAACTCTACTAAACTGTTGACTATTAATTATAAATCAGCTTAAGCCTACAAAAATGTAAGTGGAACCGTGTAGCTTAGTGGTTAGGGTGTTGGACTCAGGATCATAAGGTAGTGGTTTTGATTCCTGAACCGGGTGATATGTTGTGTCCTTGAGCAAAAGACTTCATTTCACGTTGCTCAGCTGGTCCACTCAGCTGGCAAAAAATGATTAATCCTATGACGGACTGGTGTTCCATTCAGGTGGGGAATATACAGGATGTCTACAAAGACTGGGTACATGGAGTAAATAAAATCATAACATAAACAATTAAATATAAGAAATAATAATTTCTTAAAGTATGTATTGATCCCCCCATGTGGGTACATGGAGTAAATAAAATCATAGCATAAACAATTAACTATAAGAAATAATAATTTCTTAAAGTATGTGTTAATCTCCATGTACCCAGACTTTGTGGACACCCTGCATATGCCATGAAACCGGCCCTTCAGATTCAAGCTAGTTTTTCAAAGATAGTGAATAATATTGTAAACTGGCTAAATGGCTCATGTTAATTTGAAGCCTATAGAGAATAAAATTGGTAACACCAATATGACACAAAGTTTTGGCAAAAAAGAAAGTGTTACAAAGTTATCATCTAGCTTGATTTTAATCTCTCATTGTCTACAGTCTTGTAAAGGGAAATGAATAAATGGTGCAATGTATTATGCAGTGAGCACATTGGCCAATGCTAAACTTCCATACACAATGAAAAGTGTTAGCGCTTAAAACTATTACCAGCGAAATATTGACTTCATGCTGATATACTCATGAAAAGGAATAATTACATTTAAGGCTTGGAAAGGATAAATATTTTTCATGGTTAACAAAAATAAATAAATAAAAATAAAAATAAACTATAATATATAAGAACATTCATGTCTAGATATGAGTGTATCATATCTATTAATTTAATATGTTTTGATGATTGGATTTTTGTACAAATATTTGGTGTCTAAATTATGTTTATGGAATGATGCAAACATTTATGAAAATATAGCCAGATAATTGATAATTTAGGAATCAAGGAAAATCAAACACTTTAGAGTAGTATATCAAAGGAAAGCTATCATGTAGTATCTAAATAATTTACTTTTATACGTCAGGATTGAAAACATAAATGACACATGTAGATGTACAATAGTTAGAATTGAAACTCTTCATTTATTTGATATCAGTTCTAATTCAATTTACAGGATGCTGTGTCCTATTCAGAGAAAAAATTTTACTATGGGTTCAGTTTATAATATTGAGACTGCTAATACACTTTGTCATCATGTATTGTACACTTTTGCAGAGTGTTGATGACACTACAACAAAAGTCTTTTTGATTAAGCGTGAGTTCTAGCGGATAAAGCCATAGCATTACTTCATTTCTCATAATGCTTTCGTGACAGAAACATTGGGGTGGTATGCCATTGCTGGAAAGCCATTGACCCACAGTGAGCTTATCCATCCTTCCCTAGGTCTTGTTTATATTCCAGCTTGGTGTCCTGACACCCTACTTATAAGAGTAGTAAGCTACTCAAGTGGGGTAGCTGGTTTAGTCGCCACCCACCTGACCATGAAATATATATGTGCATACCTACATCTACCTGTATATATAGGTGCATATCTGGGTACATTGCAAACAAAACGTTCACAAAAAAAAGTAATAATAAACAGAGTACAGAACACATAGAGAACATTTTCCTTCATCAGCTACCCCCATTCCAACACAGGCATTTCGAAGAGTAGGGCAGGACGCATCGTTAAAATGGCTCTTCCCATGGATCATGTGTTTGTGTGTCTGTGTTTGTCCCCCCCACCCTCACTTCAACAACTGATGCTGGTGTGCTTACATCCCCATAACTTAGTGGTTCGGCAAAAGATACCAATAGAATGAGTACTAGGTTTAAAAAGAATGAGTCCTGGGGTCAGTTTGTTCAACTAAAGGTGGTGCTCCAGCATGGCCACAGTCAAATGACTGAAACAAGTTAAAGAATAAAAGAGTATGTATTTATGTACGTATGTATGTATCTGTGTGAGTGTTCGTGCATTTTAGACTTTAATAATAAAATTAGCTACTTAGTTTGTGTTTGAGTGAGTGTATATATGTATGTATATTGAAATACCTATCAAATGTGACAATGCAAGCTGCTGACAAAGCAAACGGGAACAAAAAGTATTAAAAGACTTTCAGCAGAATCTGTGTACATTAAACTTCAGATTTAGGGGAAAGCATACACAATTTTTCAGATACAAAATGAATTAATTCATTTTCAAATATTGTGAAACTTAATATAAAGAGAAGAAATAAGAGTAGTAAGATAAGCACAGCCACCCAAATAATCCAACTTTTCCTCTTCAGCTAATACCTCACTTTTCTTTTTCCTTGCCTCCTACCTTGAAAATATTTTTATCTTCTTTCATAATTCTTCCACTTTCACAATTCTTAAGCTATTTTTTCTTACCTTTCCTAAATCTTTATCCCTTCTTTTATTTATACACATGAATTATATACACACACACATAATGTGTGTGTGTGTATGTATTTATGTATATATGCATGTGTGTGTTTATATATATATATATCTGTTTTTATATACATATATGTGTGTACATATATATATATATATATATATATATATATATATATATATATATATGTTTGCAAGACATATATATATATATATATATATATATATATATATGTAATGTGTGTAAATACATATAACCTGTGTGTGTGTTTATATATATATATATATATATATATATATATATATATATATATATATAGTGTGTGTATGTATATGTGTGTGTGCTTATATATATATATAGTGTGTGTACGTATATGTACATGAGCAAATACAAATTTTCTCTCTTCCTCTATCCCCCCCCCCCCACTCCGCATCTTCTGTTTCTCATTCATCTTTCCTTCCTAATTCGCTCACTTGTCTTTCTAGTAAGTCTTGGCTTGGCTTTTATTTCAGTAATACTTTCCTTTTCTTTTTTTTATTTCCATCCAACTTTTTAGCTCTGGTTGAATTCCCTTTTCTTTTCTTTCTTTTCCTTTTTCCCTTTCTTTTCTTTTTCCTTTTTTTTTTCTAATAAACATGGCTAGCAGCCTTTCCTCTCTCAGGTTGATTTCAAGGCAAGACAGCTTAAAGAAAACCTCTCAATTATTTCATAGTTTCTTATAAGTATTCTAAACTTTACCTTGTACACACACACACACACACACACACACACACACACACACACATATATATATATATTTGATTTTTATTTAATCTTACCTATTTTCCCCTCTTATTTTTACTTAATCTTTTCTAAGGTAAAAGATAATCTGTTTGTCTATGAGATAGAAAGAATTTACATACCTTACACATATTTATATGTACACACACACATTTATATATATATAGGTGTGTGTATCTGTGTGTATGCATGTAAGTATGTATGTATACTCTTTGCATATTTACCTTTTTCTTTGGCACCAGTGCATGCACTCATCTCATGTGCACATATGTATAAATTCTCTTTCCTTTTAAAATGTATTTAAAATACCATTTACGTACCTACACACACACACGCGCGCACACACACACACACACACACACACACACACACACACACACACACACACACACACACACACACACACACACACACACACACACACACACACACACATTTTTTTTTCTGTATAGCACAAGCCTGTTGATATACTCTAATGAATTTAGAATGGCTCAGGTGTAAGGAAGGTAGATGCTAAAATGACTAATTATGTTTATATTAATTAAAGTAGTTACATTAATCTACTTAGGATATTGAATATATTAACAGAAATGTTTATCGTGTTACTTTTTCATTATAATATATTTACATCAAATCTTTCACTTGAGTCAGTCATTAGACTCTAGCCATGCTGGGGCACTGCCTTGAAGAATTTTAGTTGAATAAATTGACCCCAGTATTTTATATTCTTTAAGCCTGGTATTTATTCTATCAACCTCATTTGCTGAACTAGTTATTCAAAGTTCAGCAATGCCAACGTGGGGAATAAATACAGACAGAGAGACACAGACTCGTCATCATCATCATCGTCGTCGTTTAACGTCCGTTTTCCATGCTGGCATGGGTCGGATGGTTCGACTGGGTTCTGGGAAGCCAGGAGGCTGCACCAGGCCCCAATCTGATCTGGCAGCATTTCTACAGCTGGATGCCCTTCCTAACACCAATCACTCCGAGAGTGTAGTGGGTACCTTTTACGTGCCACTGGCACAGGGGCCAAAGGTGCTGGCATCGACCACGATCGGATGAAACTTTTTACGTGCTACCGGCATCGGCCACATTCGGATGGTGCTTTTTATGTGCTGCCAGCATGGGGCTCACAACTCCAATTCCCATTTGATTTGATTTTGATTTTGGTGCTGATGTTGATGTTGATGTCATATATATATATATATATATATATATATATATATATATATATATATATATATATATATATATATATATATATTTATATATATATATATATATATATATATGGTAGGTGCAAAGAAGAGCATCCAGCTGTAACATCTGTACTAAAACAGACACAATTCTGTCAAACCATCCAACCCATGCCAGCATGGAAGGGAGACGTTAAATGATGATGATGATATATATATATAATGGGCTTCTTTCAATTTCTTCTTTCGTTATTGCCCACAAGGGGCTAAACATAGAGGGAATAAACAAGGACAGACAAAGGGATTAAATCGATTACATCACCCCAGTGCGTAACTGGTACTTAATTTATCGACCCCGAAAAGATGAAAGGCAAAGTCGACCTCAGCGGAATTTGAACTCAGAACGTAAAGACAAGACGAAATACCGCTAAGCACTTCGCCCGGTGTGCTAACGTTTCTGCCAGCTTGCAGCTTCTTTCAATTTCTATGGACCAAATCCACTCACAAGGGTTTGGTCATCCTGAGGCTATAGACACTTGCTTAAGGTTCCATGCAGTGTGACTGAATCCTGAAGCTTGTGGTTGGAAATCAGACTTCTTACCACACAGGTCTTTTTTTGCATTTCACTTCATCTTTAAAATTCAGACAGCAAAGACCAAAGCTTTCTGTATAAATATAAAAAAAGGGAAAATTAAATAAATAACCTGATGATCCTATTGATCTATCAGCTTTTACATATTGATTTTACTTTCTTGCCTGGGTTAGAATCAATTTAAACTGGTGCTGCCCATCGATTGACTATTATTAAGTTTCCATCAGCAATATATCTTTTATCTTTTACTTGTCTCAGTGATCTGATTGTGGCCATGCTGGAGCATCAACTTGAAGAATTTAATAGTTGAATGATTTGACTCTGGTACTTATCTGATTAAGCCTGGTACTTATTCTACTGGTCTCTTTTGTTAAGCCACCAACACAGTCAGCGGTTCTTGAGATATCTTGTCCATTGTTGTTGGCACTCCATCGCTTACGATGTCGAGGGTTCCAGTTGATCCAATCAACGGAACAGCCTGCTTGTGAAATTAACGTGCAAGTGGCTGAGCACTCCACAGACACGTGTACCCTTAACGTAGTTCTCGAGGATATTCAGCGTGACACAGCGTGACAAGGCTGACTCTTTGAATTACAAGCACAACAGAAACAAGAAGTAAGAATGAGAGAAAGTTGTGGTGGAAGAGTACAGTAGGGTTCGCCACCATCCCCTGCTGGAGCCTCGTGGAGCTTTTAGGTGTTTTCGCTCAATAAACACTCACAACGCCCGGTCTGGGAATCGAAACCACGATCCTATGACCGCGAGTCCGCTGCCCTAACCACTGAGCCATTGCGCCTCCACTTGTCCATGGACAAACAAACACACATGACTGAAAAGCAATACCTCTGCCTTTGCTAAGGTGGAGGTGATAAGTCCAACTATGGAAATGAAGAAGGTGAAGATAGTGTCAGTTATTGTTGGATATTAGGAGACAGTATGAAAAGGCATCAAGAGGAATATAAAGGAAATGGGAATAGAGTGCCCATAAGAGCTGTTACAAAAGGTCTACCTCCATGGCATGGCCAGAATCATCAAGAAAATATTGGGTTGTCTGGAAAGTTCGTGCCAATTTTTAAAGGAAAGAAAAAGGTCAATAAATACTTGCTGTTACATATTTAATCAACCAAATATGAACCATTTTGTTGCACAATGCATCTCCATTTTTCCTTTAACTTGAAAATACCCTCTTCCCAGGATTGAGGTGGTTTCATGACAAATAAGTCGAAAGGTAAGCTACTATAAATCGACACGAACTTTCCGGACAACCTAATAGATAGTTTAAAAGAACAGATAGCATGGTACTGTAGCCTGCAGGTAGCAAGCCTACTATGCATGCAAGACTCCAAGAGTTCTAGTAAAACCTGAGTTAAAAGAATAGTAATCATAATGATTTCTTTTATTGGCCACAAGGGCCCAAGACATGGAGGACACTAGCAAAAGACAAGTTCCAGCACAAAAGGGTTACAAAAGCAAAAACGTGGGGTCAATATGAATCAAGGGGAAATACTACCACATGAAAGGATATAACAGAGGATAATAATTCTTTAAACTACATCCACAAGGTTTGAAATTTTGTGGGGAGGGATAGATACTGCTCAAATGGTACATATTTTATCAACCCTGAAATCCTTTCTGCTAAAGTCACAAGGCCTGAAATTTTGAGGGAAGGTTAAGTCGATTACATGAATCCCAGCACTTCACTGGTACTTAGTTTATTGACCCCTGAAAGGATGAAATGTGAAGTTGACCACAGTGGAATTTGAACTCAGAATGTAATAACAGACAAAATGCTGCTAAAGCATTTTGTTCAGCATGCTAATGATTCTGCCAGCTTGCTGTAGTAGTAATGATGATGATGATGATGATGATGGTGGTGGTGGTGGTGGTAATGGTGATGATGATGATGATGTTGATGATGATGGTGGTGGTGGTGGTGGTGGTGGTGGTGCTGATGATGATGCATTGTTTTTCACATGAAAGAATAGTATATTTTCATTAAATTATAATGAAAGTGGGGGGAAAAAAATTATTAGCTACAATTTTCTTTTTTTAATTTTTTCCTTTTTTCACATTTCCCCCACATTCCTTTCATTACGGTGTGAAGAGTGTGGGTGGAGTTGTTCCAAGTAAAAAAAAAGGAAAAAAAAGTGAATAGTCTAAAACAGACTGTTCAATATATCATGCAGTCTGCTGTATTGGTATTACAATTTCCAGGCATGCTGGCACAGTAGGTATGGAAGCTTTTCATTGCTGCAGCAGCAGTGTTAAATCTACTAGGTAAAAAGAAAGAAAAGAGAAAAAAAAAACCAAAAACCAAAAACCAAAAAAAAAAAATGCTTTGGTGTAAATTCTTCTAAATGGAAACTAGATTATCTCGTTTTCTCTCTACAATCTCATACCTCATCTAGTTTGCTCTACCTGATAGAAACAACAGCCCAATATCCCTCACCTTATAAACAAGGAAAGGACACGTTAGATAATGTAATGTAGTCCTACATAGCTCCAAGCAGATAGAATGATCACAGCTGGAATATTTTCTCAATCGGAGGTCTATTAAAAGTGACTCGGGGCTAAACAACAACGATTTTAGTATTAATATTAATTGCTGCGATGCTCCCATTTTGTTGCACTTAGAGAAATTATTGTAATCATGATAATAATTAAAATTATTATTATTATTATTATTACTAATATTACCATCA
>NC_142928.1:178393868-178403868 GCF_046866305.1 Octopus bimaculoides | reverse complement strand
CTGTTACAGTTTTCTTCACTGGTTTTATCTGTCTGCCTGTCTCTTGCTCTCGCTCTTTCTTTCTTTCTCTTCACTTCATCCTATCATTCAAAATGTCACAGTGAGGCTGGACACTTTGTGATCCAGCTGATTTTTAGAGGATGCAATGAATTGCATTTCTGCAAGACACAAATGAAGATCTGAATCAAAAGCAAACTGCTAGTCCCTGCCAACCGTAACAATGTTCTTGATGCCTACCTTGGTGAGCTTAAACTAATCAGGGTACCTGTGAAAGTTTGGTAGATGAAACCAGCAAAAGTTAAGTACAACACTGACTTTCAAGGCACTGATAGTTTGGAACCTCTTCATCGTCACGTTTAATGTTCACCCTCCGTGTTGGCATGGATTGGACAATTTGACAGGAGCAGCCAGGCAGGGGCCTGCACCAGTCTACTGTGTATATTTTAGCATGCTTTTTACAGCTGGATGCCCTTCCTAACACCAACCACCCAGCAGAGTGAACTGAGTGCTTTTTACATGGTACTGACCACGATCGGTGAGGTCAGTTTTGGTTTGTGTTTACAAGGTATCAGCACTGGCAGGGTCACCAAGCAACTTGCAAGACAAAGATCCCATGAATTCATAAACAGGAACTTCAAATTCCTGCAGCCATCTGCAGAAACTCTGCCAGATCAGATTGGAGCCTGGTGTAGTCATCCGGTTCGCCAGTCCTCAGTCAAATCGTCCAACCCATGCTAGCATGGAAAGTGGATGTTAAACGATGATGATGATGATGATGATGATGATGATGATCAGACTGGTTTATTGGTACCTTGCAGAGTGCAGTATAAATTAAAAAAAACTTGTATCATTTATGCCAATGTACTGGTGCATGTATTTAATTTCTTTTTTCTTGTTTCAGTCCTTAGATTGTGGCCATGCTGGGGCACCACCTTGAAGAATTTTTGTTGAATAAATCTCTCACACACACACACATACATGATAGGCTTCTTTTAGTTTCCATCCACTAAATCCACTCACAAGGTTTTGGCCAGCCTGAGGCTATAGTAGAAGACACTTGCCCAAGGAATCATGTGATTGGGAAGCAAACTTCTTCTTATTACAAGGCCACAGATTTAATATCTGTTTGTTTTAACTTAGAATGTGTTAACCAAGGTGACCTTCTCTGGTTCAGAAAAATCACTTATCTAGAAAGGTTTTGGAACTAAAGGTTCTGAAGAATCACTGTCATATCTGTACCTTGATTAATATTAAGATACAAACTGGTGACCTCTTAACTGTTAGTCGACTCTTCTATCAATTTACCTAGCTATAAAACTCATAAGCCAACAAGAGAACCTACCCCTTCCCTATGTAATCACTCGATGAGCTAGAAGTAGCTGTTAATCTTCATTTGAATCATATTACTGCTTTCATGAAGGGGAACACATTAATGCAGTTTGAGGGGTAATGGATGTCCACTATTGATCATGGACAACACAGGGCTAAACAACAACTGACCGAATACATGATCTAATGTGTCTTTTCTTTTTTTATGACTGCAGAGTGTCTGTCAAGAAGATTTGACTGCTGTTTCTAGCAGGTCGAGTGACTATACGCGCACACACACACACACACACACACACGCTCTCTCTCTCTCTCTTTCCCTCTCTCTCTCTCTTTCTCTATCTCTCTCTCTTTCTCTCTCTCTCTCTCTCTCTCTCTCTCTCTCTCTCTTTTTCCCTTCCTCTTTCATTGTTTGAGCAAATGGCTATGTAGATAAATATCTTTCCATTAAACCTATTTTAATAACATTTTTACATTATTTCAACAACATATGTTAATCTTAAGATTGGTTATCAAGATTAAGTATTATTTTTAAACAGTTTTCATCCATTCTTAAGGTGGTAGAGTAAAATTTGAAGAGGATTTAACTGCTATTTCTGTCAATTTAAGTAATCATGTAGAAGCTTTCTCATTCCCTGCACAGAACACGACAAGGATCCATTCTTTCACTCACTCTTTTTAACATACAGGCACAGGAGTGGCTGTGTGGTAAGTAGCTTGCTTACCAACCACATGGTTCCGGGTTCAGTCCCACTGCGTGGCATCTTGGGTAAGTGTCTTCTACTATAGCCTCGGGCCGACCAAAGCCTTGGGAGTGGATTTGGTAGATGGAAACTGAAAGAAGCCCGTCATATATATGTGTGTGTGTTTGTGTGTCTGTGCTTGTCCCCCAACATCGATTGACAACCGATGATGGTGTGTTTACATCCCCATAACTTAGCGATTCAGCAAAAAGAGACCGGTAGAATAAGTACTAGGCTTACAAAGAATAAGTCCTGAGGTCGATTTGCTCGACTAAAGGTGGTGCTCCAGCATGACCGCAGTCAAATGACTGAAACAAGTAAAAAAGTAAAAGAGTATATACCTACAAAACCTTACTTCTCCACAAAGAATACACACTGCCTCATATTCAGATGACATCACTTTCATCTTTTCCCTGTGCCCTAGACCAAAGGGTTCCCAACTACTGAACCATGGACCAGTAGCAGGCTATTGAACATTTGGTACCAGGTTGCACAGAAAGTATAAATTTTAAAATTTTATTTCTATTCTATTGACAATTGCTGTCTGTAGAGTGTTCTTGCAGTATATATGCATTACATCATCATCGTTTAACGTCCGCTTTCCATGCTAGCATGGGTTGGACGATTTGACTGGGGACTGGTGAACCAGATGGCTACACCAGGCTCCAATCTGATTTGGCAGAGTTTCTACAGCTGGATGCCCTTCCTAACGCCAACCACTCCGAGAGTGTAGTGGGTGCTTTTACGTGCCACCGGCATGAAGGCCAGTCAGGCGGTACTGATTTGTTATATATGTAATAATTAATGTACTTGATAATATTTTAAAATATTATACGCTTTTTTGTGTTTTGTTATGTGTGTCATCTAGGGCTGGATTTAGATCCATAGAAGACCCTAAGCACTTAAAAAATTTTTTTGCCTCCATATATGTGTAATTCACAATATAAGCAATAATAAACCATAATGTGAATTTTTATTTTTCAAAATGAAACAAAATTAACAGTAAAATGAAAAATAATGTTTATTTTTGTATACTTCCACTTTATTTATATTTGAAAAGTTTTCACCTACATTTTTTAATTGCAAAGTCTTTGATCAGATCCTCAAAATTAATCTTATGTAACACATCTGCTTCTACATTTAGTAGAGATAAGACACCCTGAATAGTATTTTAGCAAGCTTGAAATGATTTCTTTTGTGTCGTAAACCATTTACCATTTCTGTGGTCCTGCCGCCCCATCCCTTGCTGCCCTAAGCACAGACTTGTTTTGCTTAATAGTTAATCCAGGGTTGGTGTCATCTCTTGGTCAGTGGTGTAAAAAGGGTTGGGTATTGCTGCTCTAGACAACTGCCCAGTTACTTTAACTCTATATCAATTAAAATCCTTGTACTCAAAACGATTGTGTTCTTTACAAGCAACCTGTAAGAGGTAAAATTGGTTGGCACTGGAAGGGTGCCACACAATTCTTTACATAAATGTTAGAGGAAAAATATCGGAACAAGAAAACATCCGAACATAAAAACAATCCTTTTATTTTGTATGTACAAAATATTTACACCTTGGGACAATCAGTAGCCAGGTCTGGTGTGGAAGCAGCACAGTCGGAGTTAATCAGTCACTGCAAATCTTTCCCCTCCATAGTAAAAGCTCCAGGAAAATGCAACCAACATACACACACCTACAGACACATAAACATACTTACCACAAAGTCGACAAAATACTAGGATTTACATGCAACACTTCTATAACATTCACAGCAGACGCAGACAGAAATCAACAGCAACAACGACAAAAGCAAGCTGATGTATAAACATGCAAAATATGCATTTGGTAAATGCAAAGAAGCAACAATTGTGGTGATCTTTCTGCAACAAACCATAAATTAACTACAAAGAACAATACTGTGTTCTTCACATCATTATAGGTTGCATAAAGACCACACCCATAGCTTTTCTGTATAACAAAATAAATGCTAAAAATCAAAGAACACCTGAACTTATAAGATGTGAAATTTGATGCTGCAACAGACTCCAGTTTTACTATCTCTGCCATTACATGTACGATCAGTTCCCACCCATAAGCAAGAAGGTACGTCTTCTACAGCAGCGATCATCCTCGACACTACATTCTCTCTGTGGCCATGCTGGAGCACCACCTTTTAGTCGAGCAAATTAACCCCAGAACTTATTCTTCATAAGCCTAGTACTTATTCTACCGGTCTCTTTTGCTGAACCGCTAAGTTACGGGGACGTAAACACACCAGCATCGGTTGTCAAGCGATGTTCGGAGGGACAAACACAGACACACAAACACACATATATATATATACATATGCATATATATGACGAGCTTCTTCCAGTTTCCGTCTACCAAATCCACTCACAAGGCTTTGGTCGGCCTGAGGCTATAGTAGAAGACACTTGCCCGTGGTGCCACGCAGTGGGACTGAACCCGGAACCATGTGGTTGGTAAGCAAGCTATTTACCACACAGCCACTCCTGCGCCTGAAAATATTCTTCTTCTTATCCAGTCCAAACAGGCATTAGGCACAAAAGTAGCAGGGTCTACAATAGCCCCCATACACTGTACTGGGATGCATACCAGAGATGTTGCAGAGGTGTGCAAAGAAATGTAGCTGTCATGTCTTGACTGAGTTTGCTGTGGCTGACACTACCACCAGCATCTGCAAACATACAAAACTAGACTGGACAATGAAGAAGGTACACCATAGACCACATATCATACTGTACCCCATACAATTACCTACTTTTTGTCAGAAGGTGAACTATAGTCTTCTACTACACAGAGGTGTGGCATGTATGAAGCAGTATATCTGTAGGCTGCGCTAGTCATTTGGCTGACTGCCTACATGCTATGGGGTATACTTAATCAGAGCTCACATGAGGTTACACTACATCAACAGTCTATGTCAACAAAATAACCCCTTTTTTTTAGTAAAATGTTAAGTTTGTTTTAATGATCTTTTCTAATATTTGTAGTTCAAAAGAAAATAAAAG
This sequence comes from Octopus bimaculoides, assembly GCF_046866305.1. Classification (NCBI taxonomy): domain Eukaryota; kingdom Metazoa; phylum Mollusca; class Cephalopoda; order Octopoda; family Octopodidae; genus Octopus; species Octopus bimaculoides. Next base: position 178,398,781 of record NC_142928.1, on the reverse strand, counting down.
AGAGTGACAAGGCAGATACACCTAGGAATATCCAACTCTTTATTATTGTTTAATAACAAATATAAAATGGTTTCAAATTTAGGCCTGAGGCCAACAGTTTATTAGAGGAGGGGGTAAGTTCAATTACATTGCTTCCAATATTCAACTGGTACTTATTTTATCAACCCTCCAAAAAATGTAAAGCAAAGTTGACCTCAGCTGCTTTTGAGCTCACAATGTAAAGCTGGAAGGAATGGTGCTAAGCATTTCATCAGGTATGCTAATGTTTCTGCCAGCTTGTTGTCTTATCACAACATATGTAAGATAGAAATGAAATAACATGCATTTAAGAAATGAATTTGTACAATGACTCTGGCAAATACTACGAAGTCTAGTCTTCACTGAGAAGGTCAGAATAAGACTGAAACATTTCCAGAGTTGTCTCCTATATTGACAAGAAAGCTTAACAAATAATATTGGTCATTGAGTAAAATTATTTTTTTTAAAACAATATGTCATTTTTATTTTCTTCACCATTTGTTTCTATTTAACCTTTTTTTTTTATGCTTCATGCTTTACATATGTTAGTACTAACTTTATGAAAATTAAATATTTTTTAAAACCAAATCACTTTATATATTCTGTGATATTTTTACACTGAATTATTGCTACTGAAAATCAAACTAACACTTAGTATTAAAATCAAACTGTATATGAAGTTACATATATATATATATAGTTCACTTTGGGGAAGAAGAACAGCACGCATTATCTTTGGTAGAGTTTTTGAGACTAGTGAAAGAAAGAAAAGACTTATTCTCACACACAGGAGATATGGTCCAAATTCTTGCAGAAGAATGAACTCTGTTAAAGGCACTGAAGAGTCAGATGATAATGTTTAAACTGGTTGACGGATTAGGCCTGCTGTAAAATCGTAACTATTCTGTCTGTCTGTCTGTCTGTCTGTCTGTCTGTCTGTCTCTCTCTCTGAAGTTGAGCAAAACAGGAAAGAAATAGATATACCTTAGTCCCAATGTTGCTTTTCTAATTGCATTGAGTCTGATTCAGTTAGAGTGGATTTTTCTTTATCCTTCTTGGTTGAATAACAATACCACCTCATATACAAACAGTGATTTGTGTTTGTTTGAAAGGTGTGTTAGTGTACGCTGTGTCACACTGATGGGGCTGAAAGAAGTGAAATGCTTGTATTTCACACCCATGGTTAGGGAGTTTGTTTAACAAACATGTAGTATTATGTTTGGTAACACTGCATGATGTCTTGAGTAAATGTTTTTTCTTATCATAACCTTGAGTCAACCCATTGACTGAAGTATACCTATTCTTGTGTAGTAGATTTCATCTGTTGTTTGGCTTAACACTATCACCTGGTTCTTGAGTGCCTTTAGTGTAGTTCTCTGTTGTAAGCATTCAGACCAAACACCTGATCCATGATGAAGCCATGAATTATCTTATTCTCTGCTCTTTCCTCCATCAGTCTTGGAGTCCATAAACATTGAGCTTGCTCCTCTCACTTGGCAAATAGCCCTTCAGTCATGAATGACTATGGGATTGCATCTGGAAAATTTAACCTCCGAGGCACAAGTCTGGGCAAAGTTGTTTATGGAAGACCAGCAGTCACCCATGCATACAGGCCTCCCCTCTGATGTTATTCAAGGGAAAGAAAAAGGCCAATGCAGCTTGGCACCAGTGATTTCACAGCTCATTTTTACAGCTGAGTGAATTGGCACAACATGAAAAAAAGTGTCTTGCTCAAGAACACAGCACACAGCCTAATCTGGGAATTGAATTCACTACCTCATGATTGCAAGCCTGATGCTCTAACCATCGAGCCATGCACCTTCCTCTGGTTTAGACATGATGTAAAAAAACATTGAGACTTTGAAGGCAATATACATCATTAATATTTTATTATAGCCATTTGCATCTTTTAATAGTATCATTGCCCTTAAAAAAAAAATGGGAAAATCACAAATGTTTTTTGTAAGTTCACCAAAATATTAGGTCATAAAATTTTTCTTAAAACATTTGAACTTTGTTTTCCTCATTCATATTACTCTCAAATACATTTATAGGTAGAAACCATTGAAAAGAGCCTAGAAGATAATCCTGCTCAGTAGGTGGCTTATCTGCTGCTAGTACTGGTATGAAAAGAAGGATTCTTGTAATTGGGTAATGTAAAATCTTTTTAAAAGCTTGCCAAAGCTTGTACTGTAGTGTTGCACAGCATGTTCTATTTAAACAAATACAAGTTTGTTTTTTTTATATACAAGCATGTGAATGTTTTTCCTTTCTCAAAATTAGTTAGGTAATTGCCCTCAAGAGTCAACTGTATTTCTCTATATTTTGGTGCCATATATTCCACTTGTAATTTACCCCTTCAAACCTATTAGTATATTTATTTGTTACACTAACTCCTAACTCCGAGAATCTGCTCAAGTTAACACTCATAAAATGTAGCAGAATTGATCTAATTATAGATAAATTACAATTAATTAGCAAAAGCAGTGTAGCTCAAAATTTTTCTTTTTCCTTTTTTCTTCTTCTTTCTTTTTGCTGTCAGATTATACACAATGGCTTTGTTCAGAAAAAATAACAAAAATTATAAAACTAAAAGTAAAGGCAAGCTATTATAGCTTTTGACCTTTCACTTTTCAAAAATCTCTGAAAATATATGAGATTTGATACAGGAAATTTATCTTGTTTAACTACCCAATTACCAAAATTAAAAATAAAGAATTTATATTGTCCTTATCATTTGGAAATTCTTTATATTCTATATATATTTGTTCTCATTTTCCATGGCATTTTTTCTTTGCTTTATGTTCTAAGCAGATTGCAATGAGTAATCAAGTCACCGATATGCCCTTCCATATAATACTACTGTTGTCATATCGATAACAAACTCTGGTGTATAACCAGACACAGAATCATTGGTTTCACTTATACCACATTCCTGTCAATATCAATTAAATCCCTTCAAAGCTTCCTCTTTTTTAAGATACTGTGCAAAAGTGGTGGGCCAGCTTGGCTACAGTCTAATGACTGAAAGAAGTAAAATAATTTCCTCTAGGTCATACAATATTTTTACTTGACTTAAGTCAGTGAGCCAGTGGAATTGTTATCATGTCTGGCACCATGATTAATGACATTTCATCGGTCTCGATGTTCTAGGTTCAAATTCCACCGAGGTCGACTTTACCCATCATCTTTTAAAGGCGGTGAGCTGGCAGAAATGTTAGCATGCCGAGCGAAATGCTTAGCGGTATTTCGTCTGTCTTTATGTTCTGAGTTCAAATTCTGCCGAGGTCGACTTTGCCTTTCATCCTTTCGGGGTCGATAAATTAAGTACCAGTTGTGTACTGGGGCGATCTAATTGACTTGCCTCCTCCCCCCAAAATTTCGGACCTTGTGTCTAGAGTAGAAAAGAATATTTTTAGTTGACTTACCATATTTGATAGAGTGGATAATCAAATGGCTAGTATAGCAGCTGTGTATAAGTACTGCTGCAGGGTAGAAGTTGCACTTCTGATTCGACTATTGATCTATTAGCTTTCAGCTCAGAGTCCAATTCCTGTGAGAAAAGCTAGCTACGGAGACCAGAGTGTGCCCTGGAGAAAGATTTGTCTTGTATCAATTTAATACAATAAAAATTTCAGAGAAGCATCAGACCATGGTTCAGGAAAAAGATTAGCTTTAGCATATTAAAATCACATGAAATGATTTCCTGTTGGATAACTGCAGGTAAACCATTTTGCTTCTTTGCTGAAACATAAAGAAGATATGAAAGGAAGATATCAACCATCTTAACTAATTATTTCTTTCCATACATGCATTTAATGAACTGTTATGCTTACGTTCTATCACCAGCCATTTTTGTCTCATGTACCTTCTAAGGAAAATAGTATATGTATGTGTGTCTTTATGTCTATGTTTGTCCCCCGCCACCACTTGACAACTGGTGTTGGTGTGTTTACGTCCCTCTAACTTAGCAGTTTGGCAAAAGAGACTGATAGAATAGTACTAAGCTTTAAAAAAGTCCTAGGGTTGATTTGTTCGACTAAAACACTTCAAGGTGGTGCCCCAACATGGCCTCAGTCTAATGACGGAAACAATTAAAGGATAAAAGATAAATATCAAAACAGACAGGTCAATTTAATAGTCTCAGGATGACATGTATAACACTATAGCAGACTAAATTACTAGTACTTACTGTATGTTTAACAAAACCAATTTCTAAAGATTCAGTCTACTAGCTGAAAATAGGAACTATGAGGAGGTACAGATTCCTATTGTAAACACTAGCATTGTATGATATATAGTAAAGTTCAAATTCCGCCAAGGTCGACTTTGCCTTTCATCCTTTTGGGGTCGATAAATTAAGTACCAGTTGTGTACTGGGGTTGATCTAATTGACTGGCCCCCTCCCCGCAAAAATTTCGGGCCTTGTGCCTAGAGTAGAAAAGATATATATTAAGTATTTCATTATCTTTCAGAGTTGAGTCTATAAAGCATCTTATGGGCTGGTAAAAGACAACAGAAAACCATTTAAGTAAATCTTTTCTTGAATCATAATTCGAAGATGATCCAATGAATTACTGTCTAAGTTTTATAAGTTTGACTCAACATTTTAAACATTTTGATATGGATTTTTTCAAGAGCAAAAATATCTGGATGTTGAAGTATTTATCTCCCCAGTGCAAATTGCCTTATAGCATATTTAGTTGTAACTAGAACATTTGTATAAGTTGAAGTAGGTATGTACAACAACAACAACAACAACAATAATAATAATCTTTTCCACTATAAAAGCACAAAACCTGAAATTTTGCAGGTGGGTGGGTGGGGGTTAGTCAATTACATTGACTCCAGTGCTCAGCTGGTACTTATTTCATTGACCTCGAAAAGATGAATGG
>NC_142928.1:178336368-178388868 GCF_046866305.1 Octopus bimaculoides | reverse complement strand
AGGGATTTTACTTGTCTTCAAAAGGACAGCCGAGACTTACTTGTGGTAACCTGCTGTTTGTTGCTGCCTGCTGGTAAAAGACTTTATGAAATCTTGCACCTGCATAAATAGAGTTTCTTTTCTCTTCACTTGCATTAGGGTTATGTTAAAAGAATGAGTAAACAAGAACAAGATTTTGTCACATGGAATGGCAATGAAACAGCAAGGAAAAAAAAAATACGCCAAAACTTGAAACAAAACTAGTACCATCAAAGTTACATGTTGTTTACCTGTTGTTGCTGACAACAGAGGAAGTGGGGTTAGAGAAGGTGATGGTGGCGAAGGAATGATTTAGATAGGGAAAGTAAAGGATAAAGGTTAGAGAGAAGAAAAGAAAATGAAGAATGAAAGGGTGAAAAAAATGTAGGAATGTTAAAGCCAAGTAGAATGAAGGTTGAATATGGAAGTGGTGTGGGAGGTGAAGAAAGAATAAGATAAAACAGCTGCTACTATCAATATGCAGTTGGCAAATAATGATTTTATTCCTGTGCAAAAGAACAATGGTTTGGTCAACTTTGAAGTAAACTGTAGCAATGAAGACAGTGATATTTCGTGTTCTTGTAACACATTCAAATACAAAATTAGTGACATTTCAAGTGGACTTAAAATTCTTAAAATTACAGAACGCAACATGTCTTTCCATTGAATTTTCTTTTTCTGTTTTGCTCAGCTTTTCTTAGATATTCTAGATTTTGTTTTAATTATGTTTATGTATTTTTTTTTCATGTGACATTAACTAAGAGGCCCTATTTCATCACAGACTGAAAAAATGAAAGTTAAAGCCAAACATGTAAAGGCTGCTTTTTCCTGCCCTTTTAAGTCCTAATTAGACTCATTGGTAAAAACACTTTTAGAAATCTGTTTATTGAACTGTTCAACTTTCTGTTTGTCATTGGTTTCTGCCATACTGGTCACATAAAAGCACTAATATTACGTTATTTTTTTATTACAGTTTTTCTAAATTATATCTATCAACTATTTGCGTGTGAGTGTGTGTGTATGTTTGTGTGATTTTCTTTTATAAATTAAGATCGAATTAAAAGAAAAACTTGAAGATGAAACAAAATCTGGATGACTTGACTAAACCCCACTAAAAAAAAAAAAAAAAAAAAAAAACAAACCTCACAAAAAACATTACAGTTAAACTGTTAGAATGTTTATCATTTTTGATTAAATAATGTGAGCATACCAATTAATAAATGGTTTCTAATTTAGTCACAAGGCCAATAGTTATGTGAGGATTAGTCAATATCATTGATACTAGAACTTGAATGGTATTTTATTTTTATTTACCTAAAATGGAGGAAAGGCAAAGTTAATGTCAGCCAACAATCTGATATAAATAACACAAGGTATTTTTTTACCAATCTCTAATGATTCTGCCGACTTGATGCATTATATTAATTAATAAACAAAATACACTGAGTCTTATCCACCTCTGTGATCTATAGGTATGACATATATTTACAAAAATATCAAGATCAAGGAATTAAAAAATTGAAGTAAATTCTTATTCATATGAATAGAATCTAGAGGGAAATGAAGTGGAAATCAGTATTTGCCAGGTACTTTACCTATGAAAATAAACATTTTTATGAAATTTCATACTTGTGGTGTATTATATATACTGTGGAGGTGCATGGCTTAGTGGTTAGGGTGTCAGCATCATGATCGTAAGATTGTGGTTTCAATTCCTGGACCGGGCGACGCGTTGTGTTCTTGAGCAAAACACTTCATTTCACGTTGCTCCAGTCCACTCAGCTGGCAAAAATGAGTAACACTGTGATGGACTGGCATCCCGTCCAGCTGAGGAACACATACGCCACTGAAACTGGGAAACCGGGCCCATGAGCCTGGCTAGGCTTTAAAAGAGCGCATTTATTATTTTTATTATATATACTAAAGAAGAGTATAGTTGTTCAAGCCATTCCCTCACTTGAGGCAATCTTAAAGCATGGGTACACTGAGCTGTTGCCTAGGGGCCCAATTCTGACCTATGCATATTGTGGCTTGCTGTCAATAAATAAATAAATGCTATAAGGCCCAGTGCATTGATTTTTCAGTGCTGTTGAGGCAGCTCTGCCTTCACACCTCTGCATATTTCTATAAACTTAGAGGTGAAGTTGACTGACAAAATTAAAACACTGAGTATAGAGAAATGAAATTAAATGCTGCCAGTGACTTTTCCTGGTGCACTGTTTCTGCCACTCACTGCACTTTATTACAGTAGTAATAAAGAAATGCGAAGGCATTACTAGTAGGGTTTGCAATGGTAACATGGAAGGGAAAGAAATAGTTAAGATAAATTACTAAACCTAAATTACTTTTAAGATAAATTACTAGATCTGAGTCACTTTTAAGATAAGTCACTTGTGGTATACTAAATCGTTTTTTTAAATTTTATATTTGAAATTAAATTGAATTATATATGTATTTTAATCTCATGGCTTGGGAAAAATCTATTGCTCATTCTTCATTGAGATCCTCAAAAATTAGAAGAATTTGAAGAGTAAAACTACTTTGGTTTATCATCATCATCATCATTTAACGTCCACTTTCCATGCTAGCATGGGTTGGACGATTTGACTGAGGACTGGTGAAACCAGATGGTTATACCAGGCTCCAATCTGATTTGGCAGAGTTTCTACAGCTGGATGCCCTTCCTAACGCCAACCACTCAGAGAGTGTAGTGGGTGCTTTTATGTGCCACTGGCACGAGGGCCAGTCAGGAGGTAAAAAGAAAAGGAATAGGGAATTCTACAAGGAAGGGATTCATGTATTTAGATTGCTGGAAAGTTCTTTAATCAGTCATATAGCTTTGCTCTATGCAATAGATGTTATTGTTTTGCACCAGGTTAAACACAGGCTAAGCAGATATAGGATCAAAGGCATTCCAGAAATGACCATCACACTTTTTAGGGTGTAAAGAAAAAAAAATACCCAGTACACAGAGTAAAGGGGTTGGCAGAAGGAAGGGTATCCAACTGTAGAAACCATGCAAAATCTAACACTGGAATTCAGTGCTGGCCTACAGCTTGCCAGGTCCTGTCAAATTGTCCAACCTATGCCAACGCAGAAAATGGATGCTAAATGATAATGATGAGGATGATGGGGAGTCATTTGAGGGAAATTATGTTGCTATTATAGCAGCTACAAAGAGGTTCTTCCATCCCAGTATTCTATATTGTCAAGAGTCAGCAGCTGCTTATCTCTAAATATATTTTTCGACTTTAAAGAGAACAATGTTTGGAAATATAAATATGGCATTTTGGATATTATGAATCACGACATATTTCGGCCTAGATAAACCGAGATAATGGTCTGTATGCCTCAAATTTTGTTAACTACAATTCCTTTCATCATAATTTTCTAGGGCTGGAGGCTTATGAGGTCTCATGACATCAACCAACCAAGGTTTCAAGGGACATTTGTTATCCAAGTGAGAGTGATAGTGAAAGAGAAACAATGTGTGTGTGTGTATGTGTGTGTGTGTGTGTGTGTGTGTGTGCGAGAGAGAGAGAGTTGGTGGGGATAGATACTCAAGGTTTTCTACTAAATTAACATTAATATTTATTTCAATTATCTAAAAATGCTGTAAATTGATACAGGAGTAGTAAGTAGGTTTTGAAAGATCAAGTTTCTTTAGAGGTGGTATGGTTGCATGCTGCCATGATCGTGTGTAACACTCATAAAGGAGAATGTCGAAAAATAAAGTGTGGTTAAGATAGGAAATAATTCCAGTTGTTGGCATGCCAACTGAATGAGGATTTGTTAGTGTTTAAGGGACAACAAATTTTAATGAAGTTGGTGATGGAGAAACTTTAGAAGCATAGAAAAAAAAAAAGGAGTTGTTGGAGGGAGGGAACTGTTTGAATTATGAGTTATGTCTGAGGTAAAAGCATATGACACAGCTGTTGGTCTTGAGAGCAATGAGGCTGCAAACAGAGTGGTAAGCACTACAAAGAAGAGGAGATATCATTCACTTCTTGATGATGTTTGATAACTGAAAGGAAATTTTAAACTTAGAATTAGCTGCAAGAGCCATCAACAAAACCCCATAGTGAGTAACAGCGCTGATACTGGGATACTGAAATAGGGTATCTTTTATTTGGTGTTAATTTATGATTTCAATTTTCATAACAACAATGGTGGCAATGATTTATAGCTTAATAGACGCAGGCTGGGAACTATAAGCAACATCTGCTGTGTGAACAGTAGTACACTGGCAGTATTGTTTCCTCGAAATGTCATGATACCTTTTGTACACTCATTAGCAGTATTATTATCATCAATTTTTTTCCCATGCTTGCATGGGTTGTATGAGTGCACTGTATTGATTCTTTACCAAGCTATTTCTGTTATTTGTTGATTGTTCTATAGTGCCTTGCATATCCTAATTGATACCCAACTATCTCGGTCTATATTTTCCTTTGTCTAATCTCTTGCTGCCATCAACAACCAGCTCATGACACTATTGAGTATGCATCATTTGTTTTCCATCATGTGTCCAAACTGGCACAAGTGCATCTTCCCCATGCACTGTCTAACTACTACAAGCACCCACATGAATTTGGTATCTCACTGTTGTGATCCATTCATTCACAGTTAACTTCCTCCAATACCCAGCAGACTATAACACATCAAAGAATGGATTATTAAAACTGGAAATTTTTGTTCTTTGTTAATTAGTTTTTATAGAAACAATAGCAACAGAAATGAGGTGTCCCTACTTTTTAGGCAAACTAAAACTAAATTCATAGTTTTGTGCGCACAAATGGAAATACACTCAAGCTATAGCTTCTGTTGGTAAAACAGCAACTTTTACACACACACACACATGTGCATGCATACACACATGCACACAGACATATACACACGTGTATGCATACACACACACAGACATATACACACGTGTATGCATACACACACATGCCCACACACATGCACACACGCACACACACACACACACACACACACACACACACACACACACACACACACACACACACATTTGGTTTGACTTGATCTCAGGGTCTTTGTTTTTATTTTACAGCACTTTTGCCTTACTAAACTGTGACACAATATGGACCAATCTAATTCTTCTTCCAGAGATATATTATGTAATTCAGCTTCAAAAGATGAAATTAAGCTATATTCTCCACCCCCAACGGCTCCTCCACTCTCTAGTACTATTCAAACTTGTTTTTTCTCCTTCCTAACTTATGGAAAGCTGACAGTGGAATGGTTAGAAACCTGTACTTCTGTGCCTCCATCCACACAAAGTGGATTGCACCAGCTTATAATCAGTAACTACACATTTTCAAAAGAACTGAGTTAATTTTAATTAAAGAATATTAGAAAGACAAAACGAGGAAAAATATAATTAAACAGAATTTCTAATTTAAAAAAAAAACAAAAAGACAGTATCTGATGTAGCAAGCAGTCAACTTCAATAAAAATTAAACAAAGAGTTAAAAAAAAAAAAAAAAAAAGAGACAAAATAAAAATTAAGAAATTAAGTGTAATTTAAACAAGAAACATTTTATTGTATATATTTTTTCTGCTTTAATTAAAATTACACAACCCTATTTCTAATTACAAATATTTTTTTCTTTGTAGCTTAAACTTCAGAGTCAGGACAGTTGTTGAATGAGAAGGTTGTGCTTCTTAGTTTATGTATAAATAGAGAGCTATTTCCAGTGCAGTGCATTAAACTATAAGAATAGAGAATTATTAAGTGGATTATTTTCAGAAGTACATACACTGTTTAGAGCATGGTCTTATATGTTACATGAAGGGTAGGGGCAGGCCTGACATGCTACTTGGTCATCATCTTCACTCTGTTGCAAGCACTCAGGCCAGGCTACAAGTCAAGGGATAACACAGTCTATTTATTCTTTCTTTTATTTATGTATTTATTTATTTATTTATTTACTCTTTTACTTGTTTCAGTCATTTGACTGTGGCCATGCTGCAGTACCACCTTTAGTCGACCAAATCGACCTTAGGACTTATTCTTTGTAAGCCTAGTACTTATTCTTTTGGTCTCTTCTGCTAAACCGCTATGTTACGGGGATGTAAACACACCACCATCGGTTGTCAAGCGATGTTAGGGGGACAAACACAGACACACAAACATATGCACACACATACATATATATATATATACATATACATATATACGACAGGCTTCTTTCAGTTTCCGTCTACCAAATCCACTCACAAGGCTTTGGTCGGCCCAAGGCTGTAGTAGAAGACACTTGCCCAAGGTGCCTCGCAGTGGGACTGAACCCGGAACTATGTGGTTGGTAAGCAAGCTACTTACCACATAGCCACTCCTACGCCTATTTATTTATTTATTTATTTTGTTTCAGTGACTGGACTGTGACCATGCTGGGGCACCACCTAGAAGGGTTTAGTTGAACAAATCGGCCCCAGTGCTGACTTTTTTTTAAAGCCTAGCACTTATTCTATTACTCTCTTTTGCTGAAAGGCTAAGTTACGGGAAGATCACCTCCTCCAATGCCCCCTACCTTCTCAAAGATTCCTTGTCTTGTAAAATTACTTGGTGACCCTGCCAGTGGCGGTGTCACTTAAAATGGATCCAGTCCACACTCAGCCCATTTTGCAAAGAGTATTCAGTATTTTGAAAAGGGTATTCAGACGTAAAATCCATGCAAAAAAAAGACACAAATGTCTGGTGTAGTATTCTATCTGGCCAGCTCCTGTCAAACAGTCCAACCCATGCCAGCATGGAAGAAGGATATTAAACAATAATGATGATGATGAAATGAGGATGATGCAAACAAACCAACACCAGTTATCAAGTGGTAATGGTGGAGACAAACACAAAAACACACATATACACACACATGCACCACATGCGATGAGCTTCTTTCAGTTTCTGCCTACAGAATCCATTCACAAGGCTTTGGTCAGCCCGGAGTCATAGCAGAAGATACTTGCTCAAGGTGCCATGCAGTGGGGCTGAAACCAGAACCATGTAGTTGAGAAGTTAACTTCTTATGACATAACTCCAAACTGCACTTTGCATGTTGCAGCTGTTTCTCAGAGGCTATAAATAGAAAAGGTTTCTAAGTAGAGGCCTACTGCCAGATGCCAGACAGAACAGTGGGAACTGAATTTCTGCTGCAACACCTCAGGGAGCTGTCTTAAAAAATAGCCGCATAATCTTGTATTGTTTTCTACATCACCAAGCACAGGAGTTAGAAATAATCACTGGCAAACATTGAAATCTAGATGGGCTATATACATGCAGTTGTGTAGTAGCAGTACAGGTGAAAAACATTGCATAGAATACCTGGATAAACTTATCCACATCCACAAATGGGATGTGGGTTAGGTTTTTGTGACCACTGAATTTCCTGTAAGATTACCATTTAAAATGCAGAAGATGCTTTTCTTCGTGCACACAACACCAAAGTTATCACTCTTAAATTCTAGCTCATCCTTTTGGTCCCTTGCTAATTTTGTAGAATTCCTTTTCATTCAAGATGGCTTTGTTTGAAGTATCCACAGAGAAAAATTTCAATGTTTGTTACCCATTTTGTTTCCAACTCCAGTAGGTACACATTCAACAAAATTCTTTTCTCCTTCAGCAACACCATCATGTGCACATACTTGTCAACTGCAAAAGCACCTCTGGTCACTTCACAGTAACAAAACCGACGACTCCTCACACAGTACACTCCAGAACCAGCCCCTAATCCCACCAAACACTTCAGTCAACCATTCTCATTCTACTTGCTCAGTCCAAGGCTTCATCTATTTACTTTGTATAATCTGATTACTTCCCCAAACTTGGCAACTCAAAATTTTATCCAATTCCTCTTTTTTTTTCTAATTAAAATCATTTCTACACTACTTATCCAAAAAGAATTCTTATTTCTTTTTTGTCCTGTTTCAAATCTAACATTAATAAGTTTACACAATACTCGTTTCCAAACCATCTTGAAGTCCTGATATCAGTCCACAAATTATTAGTGTGTTCATTTCAATTAGCATTAATTTTTTAACTGATAGCTTTTATCACTTCATCCTTTCATGTCTAGTTTTCTTAACACATTCATATACCAGCTTAAGGGCTCACTCTTTCCTTTAACCCCTACTCCTAAATATCTTATATTTTTAACTAAATTAAAATTACCACAATATTTATACTATTAAAGCATCAAATTCCAGAAAAGATATGAATTTCATTATGTTCTCTATCATTAGTCAGTGAAGAGTAAACATAATATTTAAGACTAAATGCATAAGGTTTTAGTGGGAGAGAAGTAATAACTCTGTAGAAGTGGCTTAACATATTGCCCATACAACCTTATCCTCTAACCCAGTGATAATTTCCATTGGAAGCTAAGTTTTATCTGTGGTGACTAGATAATGTAGACACTTATGGAAAATAAATCTAGACTAGATCAATGGAAAAAAGTAACCAAACCATTGATGAATATGGAGGACTTCCCACACCAGAATGTTATGAAAGAAAATAAAAAAATTCCTTTCCTATATACTTATCAGTTACTGATAATTTGTTGGTTAAAATTTTAATATTCTGCTCCTATACCAAGACAAAAAAAAAAAAAAAATTCATTTAAAATAACACTTTACAAAAATCAAATATTTTAAAAATAATTTTGTTTTGGACATCAATCACAATTTCCTTTTTCTTTTCTTTGCAAGATATTGACAAAGATTGTGTATTGATTTCTTTTGTTTTGCTTTTCTTATAATCTAAATATTGCAAATAATTTTTAAGCAGGGCATATATGGAAAGAATATTCAGGAAACAGAAAACAAAACATAATAAAACAAAGAAACAGCATGAATGAATAAATGTGTAACAGTTTAGATGTACTTTAACTTTCTATAGAATTATTGCTGTAATATATGCATTGGTTAGCTAATCTCATGTGGAGATTACTGTATATCATGTTCAAGAAAGCAAATACATTGTGGTAACCAATATTGGAATCTGCTGAATATTTTTTATTTATTATTTATACCATATAGTCTGTATAGCAAATCTCTCTCACTCTTTCTCTGTCTTTTGAAATTTCTCAGGTAGTGAAAAGTATTCATGAATTCTTTATGGTCTTGTAGATTTAACTCCAATACATTCAGATGTGAGTTAATATTTTAGAAGTTGAGATAAGAGTAATTGGTTAGTTAGCACAATACTACCAATATCTTTGTTAAAAATTTAAATCAATATGAGAGAATAAAATCAAAATTGAATTCAAAAGATTATTGATTAATAGAGGTGTGTTGAAGAGTTTCTTCAGAGACATCTTATGACTGAATAAAAATGAGACTGATAAAATAAGTAGACTACTGAAACACATAGCTTTTAGATTTTAGATGGAATGGTAGTGAATGTTAATCATTTTAACATGTTCTATACCTCATCAATTAGGTTATAGGATGACTTTCAGATATTAAGTTAAAGATATATTTATGATTTGTAGTTATTGCCATTGTTCTTTTTATGAAAGATTTCATGTAAATAAAATTATTCTGCATATAATAAAATTCCATCTGATCCATGTGAGCATGGAAAATTGAATGTTAAAACTATGATGATAATGATACATACAAGATGCTTTCTTAACAGTTAGAGTTGTGTTGCATTCATTGTCATATAAATGGAGGTTTGGTAATTATTGATATAATATGCAGTCTATCAAATGTTGTTATTTATCAATAACTATGTAACAACCCTAATAATACACCAAAATATATTGCTTATATACCTTTTAGGTAGCTATTTCTGTGACTAAATTTGCAAATATTTTCATTAGTGAAACTGATTGGTTAGAAAAAAAAACAAAAAAAAACGCAACACCCACTTTATCATAAAGCTATAGTTTATTCAGAGGTTAATAGCATGGAGGAGCAAAGCAAAGATATCATGTCTTCTTTTTAATCTTGGATAAAAATAATTTTTAAACAAAAGAAAGTCAACTCTGATATTGAAGAAAAATAGCGAGAAAAAAAAAAAATTCAATTAAGCTACATTATTACTATTGTCCATTAGAACAAATTAAATATTGAAATATAATAAAATTTACACTCATTACCAGAAACAAAAACAAAAAAAAATCAAACTATAAAAAAGAACAATGTTTTGATTATTTCTATCAATAGATAGAGTGCCACTATAATTATTGCTATTGATTCTATAAAGATGAAGTATTTTGCAACAATAAGATGTTAAAACAGCAATATCTTAAATTTGTTGCATTACCACCAAACCTTTGTAAAAATAAACTTTTAAATCACACAAACTTAAGAAATAGTTAAGAAACAATCGACTTGTTCTAAAAATCAATGAAAATTCTATTTAAAATGTCTGCCCAACCCTATTCCTGCAGTTTTATCTGTCTTACTATGAGAAATATTGTTTTCACATATAAAAGTGCACCTGATTTTTACAATCAATATAATATAAAACTACTAACAGATTACAAAATATTTTAAATGGATAAAGTTTCATTCATAAACATGTTAGAGACAAAATGATCAAGTTTCTGAGAGAAACCCAAAAATAGCAGGAAAAAAAACTATGTATGTTCACACAAACAAGATTATAATTTTGTGCTGTCATGTCAATATAAACGACTTGTTTCTCATATTAAGTTACTTAGAAAGTTAAATAACAAAACCCTTTAGTATGTTATAGAAAACAATAGTTTAAAATAAAGGAAAATATCAATAATTGTATTCCCTCCACACTGAGGTCATGAGAATTTGCTGATTAGATTTCCATAAGAACCTTATGTTTGCTTCTCTAATTATGCATAATTCTGGTGCATCTCAAAGATTTGTAATATGTTTATCAAAGCTGTAGGCTTTCTGTTACACTCCTTTATAAATATTCACATGTCTCTATATGCATAGCATATACATATAAACCAGTGCAAATATAATTATATACATATGAGAAATACAAGTAGGTGTTCTGCCCAAACAAAGCTAAGAAATTGCTTATCAAAGATAAAACATACACGAGGTATCTAAGCACGGAATACAGGATATGTAAGAGAAAAATATAATGTATGCATCTAGTATTAATGAAGTTCATACTTTTATTGTTCTAAAAGATACAATTAAGTAACCTGAACATTGTTTTTGACTGGCGCCTGATTGTAAAGAACTCTGACCCTCTAGCTAAAAGGTTTATGGTTCATATTTTACCAGCTACACAGGACTATACCTGTGGTAAAGTCACTTAACAATATTCAGTGACCCAACCTTATTAGATGTATATAGATAGTGTGGAGAGGAACAACATATTGCTGTAGTCAGTGGTGGAATTTACAAATAGCTGAGTTCCTATTCAGAAAAGAAGACACAAGGTGGTATCGAAAGGTTCCTGGACTAGTTCTGTAACACACCAACAGATGGCAGCACATGGTCGTGTGCACAAGGAAAGCTAACAGTGACCTTCATGAGGCAGTGTGTTGAGTGACATTGCTGTGTTTACTTTGCAAGTTGTGAAATCTGTGTTTTTGGGATCATGTGTATGTTGTAGTCTGTGATTTTGTCATGGACAGCAACAAAGAGCCAATGCGAAATTTTGTGTTAAACTTGGGAAGTCTGCTACAGAGACATTGAGCATGCTTTGGCAAGCTTATGGTGATGAGGTAATGGGTTGTATGTAATGTTTTGAGTGGCACAAGCACTTCAAAAGCAGATAAATGTCCCTGGAAGATGATGAGTGATTTAGAAGACCTATGATGAGTGCCATCCCCAGAAATGTGGTATTGTGTGCATTGAGAATTCATCCCTTGTCCACCAATCGAGAGAGTTCTGCTGCAACAAATGAAGGAGGACATTCAGTGAAAATGACCGGATCTGTGGAGCATAAAGAATTGGATTCTTCCCTGAACTCTTCTCACTCGTAAGTTTCTTGCCAAAAACAACATGGTATGGTTTTTGCACCCGCCTTATTCTCCAGTTTTAGCTTCTGCAAACTTCCATCTCTTCCCCAAGATGAAAATGCAGCCCAAGGGTTGCTGTTTAAAACCATTGTCAAGATCCAGAGTGAATTGCAGAGGGTCCTCAACTCGCTTACGGAAAATGGCCTCCAGGCCGGATTCTAAAAGTGGCAGGAACACTGGGATTGGTGTATTGCTGTGCAAAGTGGCTATTTTGAAGATGATGTTAAAACTTTGGTAAACAAGTTATTTTTCCAGTAAACATAACTAGTCCGGGAACCTTTTGATACAACCTCATATCTCTCAAATGCTTTATACTATGAAAGCTAGCATAAGATCTAACTCATTATATCTACTATTCAAAACCCATTGTAAGGAAAACGACAAACAAAAATTTGTTTTAAAGAATTCTGCTTTATTTGGTTCAGACAACAGCCTTTCTCACTAATCAAATATAAAAGGCACTTCTCCATCATTGTCTCAGTTATTCTGTTCTACTCATGACATCAATGAATTATACTTAAATTAAGGAATATTCTTACAGCTAATTCTGCCTTAATCTTTCTCACTCATTACTCTTTAATCATGTGTCTTGCATGAAGATATGTTGCAATTCTTGCAAACCAACAGCCTTGTCTGCAGGCTCACATATTTGGCCATGAAAACTTAACAACCACGATGATAAGAGGACTGATGACACATAGCAGGAAGTAAATTCACAGTATTGTTAAGCAATGTTTTCTTTATAATAATGCTCTACAGTATGTGAGAAAGACATTGTTTACATGACTTTAATATTGTTATCAATAGAAGAAGTAAATGTAAAATGGAATAAAGAAAAGGTCAGCTTCACTTGTTTGTAAGGGTAGTAATTCTGAATTAAAAAAACATCTGAATAAATAGAGTAGAAAAATTCTATAATGACATTTCATTCTGGATTTTCAATTTTTTTGAAAGAGAATCAGATTTTGATATTTTTGGTATAATCATCATAACTGATTTCACAGCTGTTTTTCTTCCATGCTACCACAGTGTCTAATATAACAATATTGTCCCATATTTCAGTCAATTTCCTTTGTTAAGCTTAACCCTTTCGGCTTACTCCTTACCAAAAATATTCCATATATTCCTAAATCTAATTTAATGGTTTCAAATTTTGGCACAGGGTTGGCAGTTTTTTTTTCGAGGGGAGGGGGAAGTCTATTACATCAACTCCAATACTTGACTGGTTTTTATTTTATCGATGTGAAAGGATGAAAGGCAGATGAAAGGCAAAGTCAACCCTAGAATTGGAACTCAGAACATAAACACAGATGAACTACTGCTAAGCATTTTGTCTGACATGATAATGATTCTGCCAGTTAGCTGCCTTATTCCTAAATCTAATTTGATACTTTCCATTTTCACTAGATACATTCTGCTTCATAAACTTGTCTGTGGTTAAACTACATTAGTGGTTTTTAAACTTTACTTACTTGACTAAACTTAATATTATTGACTGATTAGCTTTATCTTTTTCATTGGCTATAGCCAATGACATATAGTTGACTCTCTAGATCTAGCAACCAAATCTCCTTCAAATCACATTCTATTCTCTTAGAAAAAAGGAAGACATATTGAACAATTGGTAAGGTGAGTTGTCATTGCTGAAGTAATTTTGTCCATGTCCCCTCAATCAGAGCTGACCTGATGCTAAATGACAATAACAACTTTGATAGAGATAATCACTTATAACAGCTCCCTTACCTAAAAAATAAACATTGTAATTATTACTTTTCTTATTAGCGTAACTAGAAAGCAAGAAGTGAAACTGTTAAAGAGGCATCATACAAACAATATATATCAGATTACTGATGTAGTTGTTAGTTGTTTATGACTGTGACAATCCTTCTGGTTCTTTTAAAAGACTTTCACAACCAAAGAAACTTGGCAAAATAGAAAAATTAAAAGAGGATAAAAAAGAAAGAAAGAAAGGAAGAAAGAAAGATAGAACCAAAAGAACAAAAACAGTGTTATGATTTGGCCAGAGACAGTTTCTTTTTGTTTTCGTTTCCATTTTGCAAGAAACTTTTTTTTTAATATAATGTTACTTGGCTTTTCTCTTAATTATGGAAGAGTGAAGTTAGATTAAGTTAGGCAAACAAAATAAATACTTGGGTTAAAAAAACAAAACCAAATATTACAAAATTATATAAAATACCATACAATAAAAATCAGTAATTAGCACAAGGAATATAAATATATATAACTAAGACATAGGATATAAATGTGTGATAACCTAATGATATCAGCCAGGTCATTGGAAGCAAATCAAAAGATTGGGTTAATATCTAAAATATCTTTTTGCACAGTGATTGTTTTTTTCTTTTATTAATGCCTTTTTCTTTTCACTTCCATGACAACTAAACTGTGATGTCTTAATTAGAACTCTTAGAAGTTTATTTTCATTTTATTAATGAGTTAGTGCTGTAAATCTAACAATCTTGTAGCACAGCAAGATAATGCCAACCACACTGTAGTTAAAAACAATGTTTAACCACTAATACACTAAGCAGAAAAAAAAAAATTGTAACTATTTAATAATTTTATCATACATGACTAGAATCTATTCTCTGTGCTGTAAATCTAAAATACAGGATGCTAACTTTTAGAAATTGAAATCAGCCATTCTGAAATCAAGCTTTCAATATTATACGATGTTATGGTGGTGAGCTAGCAGAATTGTTAGCATGCTGGGCAAAATGTTTAGAGGCATTGCATTCTGAGTTCAAATTCCACTAAGGTCGACTTTACCTTTCATCCTTTCAGGGTCGATAAATTAAGTACCAGTTGAACGCTGGGATCGATATAATCAACTTAACTCCTGCCCTGAAATTGTTGGTCTTGTGCCAAAATTTGAAATCAGAATTATACCAGATTGAATATCATGGCAGTTTCTTCATCACGAGAAAGAGTTGCACACCCTCAAGTGGATATATGAACTGACCCTTAAGGCTTCAGGGCTTTTCTTCCTGCCTAAGCTTAATAGTTTTGACCCTTTAACATTCAGATTACTCTATCAAATGTATGCCTTTTTATTCACATTGTTTTGAATTAATCATGTATTATCTTGTAACTATGAGATTTCAAAGATGTGATTGTTTATTTTAGTATCACATTTTAGGGTAGGTGTAAAAGGCCAGATCTAGCTGGTTTGAATACAAAACAGGTAGAAAATTTGGGACAAATATAAACTACTTCAATGCAAAAAAGGTTAAATTGCGAGTCAGTCTATGCCAACTGATCCCACTGTTTAGACTTGGAGGTTTGACTGCAGCGGCTCCATGGGATAAGATGGCTGCAGTTGTAAAACCTATACCATGATAGTAATCATCTTAATGAGATCTGTTTATAAAGAAGTCCATTGGATGACATAAATGGTAGATTGTCAGTAACAGTAATTACCGTATTTTAACGTGTATAAGGAATCCCTATTTTTTGGGGCTTAAAATTTGGAAAAAAGGTTTTGTAAAGGATTATAATACTATCCATGTATAAGAAACTCCCATATTTTTTTAACCTAATTTTTGACAAAAATGGGTTCCATATACATGTTAAAATACAGTGGTTACATTCTGAGTAGAAGTACTGCAAGATTGATTCTACTGTTCATCATTTTACCATTGATGTACTAGGAATTGATTAAAAAAGAAATACATTAGGAAAGGCATCCAGCCATAAAAACCATACAAAAACAGACAGGGAGCCTGAACAGCTCTTCAGCTGATCAGCTCCTGTCAAAGCATCCAATCCATAGCAACAGACATTAAATGATGATGATGATGATGATGGTGACTCCCTTTGTAGTTTTGTGCCTATCTGATAATTTATTATATATAAATAACATCTACATTGTGTTTGTTTAGATTGTCCATTTGTTTTCAATCAACTGCAGCAATTAACATCTTTAATAATGAAAATTGCTCCTTCCTTTAGTTGCTTACAATAACTAGCTTTAATTACAGAATATATGAATAGTTCAAATGACTGATAAAGTGCTAAAGTAGAAAGTTCAAGCTTTGTCTACAAACTCATAGTTTGCAAGTTAAGACTGGTAAAATATCTACAAAAAGCATCATCAACAGCTATAGGAAGTATAATTCTGGACATGTAATTAAATGTCAGGTGAATACAAGTGAACCAGTCTCATTAAAAGTGTCTATTATAGAACAATCATACTCAATCTGATGATAATTTATCAACTAATTTTCTATTATCTATCCTATTAGACAATCATTTTCATTTCCCAACAATAAAAGCAAAGCTGGCAGTAGATGAATGGAAAATAAATGAATGGGTGGAGAGATATATGGGCAGATGAATAGAAGAATTACAGACTTGGACATACAGATATAGATGTTTAGACAGAATAAAAAGGTTACATGTTTATTTATCCTAAGGTATATTAAATAAAATGAATCACTTGTCCTTTTGTGACCAGGAATATATATTAATTGGTAACCAGCCCTTCAGATTTTTGTAAGAATATCTCTTTTTGACCATTTTGTGAACTGAAGCGATGGAGAATAAAATATTCTATTCAGAAACACAACCAGTCTATAATGATTAAATGTGACAATTTGTATTGAGATTAGTCAAAATTTTTATACACTTTGTTTTTACATTCATAACTACATCAAATATATGTACACTTATTTAAATTATGGCAAAAATAACCCATAAGTTTTTGATTTAAGATAGTTTATCTGATTTGCTTCTATATATAGTTATCTAAATAAATATTTTAAGATTATAAAAAAAAAAGAAGATTCTTTCAATTTTAACAGAACTTCCTGAAAAGATTACTGTAGAGAATTGAAGTAAAACAGAATATTTGAAACCATTCTTGTTGTCAAGAATTTATTTGCATCTTTTGGCTGAGAACAACAATAATAAAAATTAGCAAATGGCAGTAAGATTAAATAACAACATACCTTCATTGACAATTACAATAATAAGAACAAAGGCATAAATAAGAGTAATAATTAAAGGGACAGAAATAGCAACAGCAATTATTATAATAATTAAAACAGTAGGCTATCTAAAGACATACTGACTTTTAATTTTGGCTGGTTTGATTTTATAAAGTTTACAAGTAGGTGACATCGACTGAAGTATCTGCTATTTTCCACTCACTTTACTCACAAATGCTAAGTGGAAGAGACGCTGCCAGTGAAGTGATGCTGATATTTCACAACAGTATGAACACAATAAATAAATAAATAAATAAAACTAGACACAACTCCTAAAACAGTTATATGTATATAAAAGTAACTAAATTTAAATAGGTTAGTTGTATCGCTTACTTAAAATGTAAGTTTCCTTGGTTCCTTTACCAGAGTCAATGTAATAAACAATTTTCCCTGGATTAATACAACAAAAGGCATCGGGATAAACAGATGCATTGTTATCTGTATTGCCTTCACAAATTTTGCTAAATCCAAAATGTTTGTCAGCCAAATTCTTCAAGAGAGCTTCAGCATTTAGCAGACTTCTTTTACTTGTGATACCTTAATAAATCCACCGACCTCTTTACAACGATTTATGCCAAGACAAGCATTGAAGAAGAAATGAAGGTGAAGGCTCTTCTGAGACTGTTTAGGACTAAATTTATTGCAGAGATCCTAAAATGTTGGGACGACCCCTTTTCTGTCCCAGCTATGGCATAAATAATGAAAGGCGATTTCATCTTCTGGAACAGTATCATCTAGTGCATTATTTACATTATTTACATTCGGTGGACATTTGTCTTCATCTTGTTTGTTGTTAACGTTTCAGCTGATATACCCTTCAGCTTTCTTCAGGTGTCTTGGGGAAATTTTGAACCTGCGTTCTCATTCCTAAGGTATTTTTTGATGTTATTATTATTATTACTATTATTACTATTATTATTGTTCAGGTCACTGCCTGGAATCTAACTCGGAATCTTGGGGTTAGTAGCTTGTGCTCTTAACCCCAAGATTCCGAGCTCGATTCCAAGCAGTGACCTGAACAATAATAATAATAATAACATCGAAAAATACCTTAGGAATGAGAATGCAGGTTAGAAATTTCCCCAAGACACCTGATGAAGGCTGGAGGGTATATCAGCCGAAGCATTGTGTTAACAACAAACAAGATGAGGACAAATATCTGTCAAATGTAAATAATGTAAATAATGCACATAATTCCTCATCTCTTAAATGTAGAACTGTAGTATCATCTAGTATTGAATTTGCATATTTTTTATGCTGTATCAAAGTATAAAAGATATGCCAGTATGATAGAGAACTAATTTCAATGATATTAACTTTATATTACTCATAATATATAGTATATAATAACTTAGTATAAGGTGTTATGAGGAACATAATACCACTAAGTTTCTTCTCATTTTATAGATAACTTCAAAATATTGCTAGGCCCATTTATCTAACTCAAACCAGAAAAGAAACAAATAAATTAGATGCATTTATATTTTCTTTTTTTAATTTTGTGATAAAATGTCACTCAAATTTTTTAATAATTTTTTTTTCAGCATTCAGTAAGCCAGGGATAAAATAATCAATACATTTTGCTACAATAAATCTATTCAAAAAAAATTTCCAAATAATTTTATTGGGTTTTCAAACTTAAAGGTTAGTAAGAATTTGTTATTTGCAATGGAAGCAGTATTAGTTAAAAAGAGCAATCTGTATACCTTAATGTGGATATACTGTAAGAAACCCATAGCACTATGGCATTCATTGCAAATAACCCCCCAGTGATTTGTTAATCATTGTTTTCTATATCAGTAGAAGCTAAGCATGTGGTTGATACTTGCTATTGATGATGTACAAATATGCAGAAATCCCAGACCTACAAAGTCTATTGCCACTGTCAAATGCTTTTTGTCTACTACTGAAACACTCATGTGCTTTTTAGCACTATATGTCTATACAAGAAGCTTTCTCCAGATGAATACTGTAGTGTTGTTGCTTTCTTACAGTATATCCATATTAAGTAAGTTGTATGAAATGCTATTTATAAATTAGTACGCTTTAATGGAAGACCATTATCTCTAAAATAATAAAAACACCATTGTTTCCTCTAAATATATTACATGCACAAACAGATGGGTTGGTACCCACATTCACCAACTAAAATACTAACAAAAACACAGGTGATTGAAAAATCCTAAATTTGAACTTAAATATTTTCAATGAATTCTTTCAGAAAGAAATATTAACACTTTAGAACTCAAACAGGCCATATCTGGTCCGAATATTTGATCTATTTATATTCAAACTGGCCATATTTGGCCTCTCAAACTACCCTACAATGTCATTGTAAATATAAACATTATCTCGTAGCTTTGTGAGATTATAAAACTACGTAATAATACAATACATGATTAATTTGAAACAATGTGGATAAATAAGTGTTACATTTGATGAATTAATCTGAATGCTAAAAGATTAAGTCAATAATCTACAAATTCAAGGCATCTCAATATTTATAATTAAATCAGTTAAAAGAGGATGGATTTATCATGAATCCTATCAAAAGACATGTTCCTCACTTGAGTGGATTTGAAATGATGAAATATTTGTATGTTGTATTGGGATGACAACAAGTCTCACATCAGAGACTTAAAACTAAGATAAACTCAGCTCAAGCCTTCTTGTCTAGAACTGAAATCCCTAGAACTAATGTTTTGCTATCATCCAGAAATTTGTGATAATTGAATAGAAACAATAACTATGTTAAATCATCTAGTTATTCTTCAGCATAAAAAACTCTAAAAGAGTTTTTGGTATTGTAACTTCTCTCTTGACTTTCTACTAAAATGAAGATTGAAAGACAGCATTTATTTGAAGGGTTTAGTCAAACAATCAACCCCAGCACTTATTATTTGCTTTTAAAGTCTACTACTTATTCTATCAAATACATTCTGCTGAACTGCTAGGTTATGGAGGCATAAACAAGCTAACACAAATTGTCAAGTAGTGATGGGGGTGGGGGTGGACACAAACACAAGCATAAAGAGACACACACATACAACTGGGGACTGGTGAACCGGATGGCTACACCAGGCTCCAATCTGATCTGGCAGAGTTTCTACAGCTGGGTGCCCTTCCTAACGCCAACCACTCCGAGAGTGTAGTGGGTGCTTTTACGTGCCACCAGCACGAGGGCCAGTTAGGTGATACTGGCAACAGCCATGCTCAAAATGGTGTATTTTATGTGTCACCTGCACAGGAGCCATTCCAGCTGCACTGGCAATGACCTTGCTTGAATATTTATATATATATATATATATTTATACATATACGACAGACTTCTTTCAGTTTCTCTCTACCAAATCCACTCAAAAGGCTTTGGTCAGCCCAGGACTATAACAAAAGACACTTGCTCAAAGTGTCATGTTATAGCAACCACCAAGAAGTGCAGGAAAAGATGCAATAGAATTTGTTATATTACAGAAATATGGTACCATATATGACAACTAAAGTTTTTGAAGAATTGAGTTGATAAAAAAAAATGTGAGTCCACCCTAAAAAAAGTAAGGAAAGAAAGAAAACGATCAGGTTTATATATTTTTATATTCAATCTTTTTCTGTTGCTCATTTGTGAACTGAAAAAAAAAAGTATACTTGGTGATCTCTGTAAACATCTTAATCTTCAAACCTACAGTGTGTTAGGTACTTCAAGCTAAACAAGCAAAAAGTGCTCTGGGGCAAGACTTCTGTAGTATAAATCATTCCTTACACATAATTTTAGCTATCAAAACATTTATCTGTCAAGTTTCCCACCCTCAACGCCCACACCAGCACCTCGATAAACTTCTAAAATTCTGGCTGCCCTGGAGGTACCTTATTTTTATCTTGACTATGTTAAATGTTTGACTTAAGATCTTATTTGATCAAATATCAAAAACTTGACAAAAGAAAATATTTCCACCGGGCAATAATCCTATCTCAAAGAGTTCTATATGTGTCATATTTAAAGAAAAAGATTGGGCTTCTGTAGCCATTGAAAATCTCTTCCAAAATAACAGAAGTGTGGCTAGTTAATAAAGGATTAAGTTGGAAAGTAAGAAAGCAATCTTCAAAATGAAGTAAGAAACAATACAGGAATTTCATTCTCAAATATTTTGCAATAACTGCTTTATTGAATAAATACAGTTGATTATATTTCTGAAGAAGCAATAGAAGGTGGCATGCTGGCAGAACCATTAGATTGCTGGGCAAACTGCTTTACAGCATTAAGTCTGTCTTCTTGTTCTGAGTTCAAATTTTGCCGAGGACAACTTTGCCTTTCATCATTTTGGAGTCAGTAAAATAAGTACCAATCGAATACTGGGGTTAAAGTAATCAACTTAACTCCTTCTTGAAACTGCTTGCCTTGTGCCAATATTTGAAATCAATATTTCTGAAGAATCTCTTGTATAATAGACATATTTTTTCTATATGAATTAGTTTGAAAGGAATAACAAGAAGTAAGTACAAATTAATTTTTAATGTTTATTTCTCTCTTGCAGAGGGATAGCTTAAGTTAATTCTTGATTGAACAACAAGAACGCTTCTACACTCTCTCTTTTCTTTTACTCTTTTACCTGTTTCAGTCATTTGACTGCAGCCATGCTGGAGCACCGCCTTTAGTCGAACAAATCAACCCCAGGACTTATTCTTTGGAAGCCTAGTACTTATCCTATTGGTCTCTTTTGTCAAACCGCTAAGTTACAGGGATGTAAACACACCAGCATCAGTTGTCAAGCGATGTTGGGGGGACAAGCACAGACACAAACATATACACACACACACACACACACACACCCACATATATATATATATGACGGTCTTCTTTCAGTTTCCGCCTACCAAATCCACTCACAAGCAGAGACTGAAGGATTTGTAATTGCTGCACAAGACCAAAGCCTCCCCACCAGAAATTATCAAAAACATATAATGAAAAGAAGCATAACAAGTAACTGTAGAATATGTGGAGATGGACAAGAAACAATAAATCATATTATCTCTGGCTGCCCAGTCCTGGCTAAGAAGGAATATATTCACAGACACGACAGAGCTGGGACCTATATACACTGGAAGCTATGCCAATACTATGGAATAACAACAGAAAAAAGATGGTATAAACACATGCCAGAAAAGGTCACAGAAAACGAGAAAGCAACCATACTCTGGGATATGCCAATACACACAGATAGAGAAATTAAGGCAAATAGACCAGATATAGTTGTCAAAGATCATGAAGAAAAAAAATGCTTTCTAATTGATGTATCAATACCAGCAGATGACAACGTTTCCCTAAAAGAAATGGAAAAACTTTCAAAATACAAAGACCTGGAAATAGAGGTAACTCAAATGTGGAATCTAAAAACAGAAACAATTCCTATCATAGTAGGTGCCTTAGGTATAATAAAAAAATATTCAGACAAATACATAACAAAAACACCAGGACTTACAAATATATGTAACGTACAGAAAATTGCACTACTGGGCACTGCACACATCCTATGCAAAACACTTTCAATACAGTAACCATAAGAGCATCACAGCAAACCACAGCACATACCCAAGGCACACAGAGCTGTGCTCGGTAGTGAAGTGAAAGCACGTTATAAAAATAAAACTACTGAACAATAATAATAATAATAATAATAAAAATAATAATAATAATAATGATAGTAATAATACTGATGTAAAATGTAGTAGCAGGTTGAGGTGATAGGGTGCCAGCCTGTTAGAAGTACTTGTCCCTCAATGATCCAGTCTATTTAGCTGTATAATTAGCAGTGTGATGGAGAGCGTACAGGTCAGTGCTCTAACAAACAATGATTGATTGACTAATTGTGTGCATTGATGAGTTCATATCCTCCCATGGGCAAAAAAATATGTAGAAGACTGCCATCCGGTTCAGAGGAAGTGCATTCTCTAAAACTACTTAAATGTTTTCAGAACTGGGATAAGCTCTGATGCACTGCAGCACTGAAACACATTCTGTTAACGGTCATAGATAAAACAAAAAAAAAAACAAAAGAAAAATAATCCAAATTCAAATTTATCATGTTGATATTAAATTAAGGTGGAAATGATGAGCTAAATATTTCTGATAGCAGAAAGGAATTAAGAGTTGTTTTAAAATACCTTTTCTTCATTTCGAACACATTTACAATATGGAATAAATACCTTTTAATGAATGTTTGGATAATGAAAGATGTGTGCTGGGAACTAATTAGATATGGCTGGTTACACTATGTTAGTATCTTAAATTGAGCTTTCAGTAGATTAATATTGAAAGTGCCTCTACATGTTGATGTATGTGTGTATATATACTTATATATATTTACAAATATATTGAGTTATTGTATCTATAAGTATGTGTGTGTGTGTGTGTGGAGTATGCTTATGTGTACAGAGATGCTGAAATAGCTCTAAATTTTCTTTAATCTATTATTTTTATCCAATTAAATTAACTATATGTGTTAATATTTATATAATTAGCTAGTGACTTAGGCTTTATATTATTTTAAATAATAGTACAAACTGTACACATGACTACATGTATGAAAATGACTTTATGTGAATGAGTGTGTGTGTGTGTATGTGTGTGTGTGTGTGTGCGTGTGTGTGTGTGTGTGTGTGTGTGTGTGTGTGTGTTTCTCCTAATGTCTACATGACAAAAGAAAAGAAAGTGTGTCCTGAGAGATAAGAGATGAAATCTCAAACAACAGTCAAAGGTCAGTCGTGAGGAACAGTTGGGATATTGTAACATTTAACTGACCTGTCTTGTGTCAACAGCATCTCCTACAGCTGGAGATATTGTACTGTAATAATATACTATGGCAGGGCAAGATCTGTTGATATAATAAACTTATTGGCCTGACTTTGGGAATTAACAGTGAAGAAAAGAAAACAAAGAAATGTTTGGAAAACTGGAAAACTTTTGAAGCCACAGAAAGATGGTTCTATCTCTTTTGTTGAAATTTTAGCTTTATTAATGATCTTTTCTTTTTTTCAGTCAGTATTTCTGACCTGGCTTTTTTTTTTTATTATAGTATGCATTGACCGAACTGGTTAAACTTCAATTTTGAACAATTTTTAAAGTGCATTTTTAAAAAAATGCTTTCTATTCTGATTTGTGAAACACTGTCAGTATTTTTTTTTACCCAGGACATGATGCAAAACCTTGATTAGTGATACATAATAATAATAATAATAATAATAATAATAATAATAATAATGATAATAATACAAAAGCCAAAAAAAAAGAAGAGTGCCGTTGTTATCAAGTGAACGATATTTCGGCATCTAGTGTGCCTTCCACAGGTTCAAAACATAAACTTGTCAATCTACTTCATTTTTGGTAATATCTTATAGGATTGAGGTAACCCCTCCAGAAGGTATACAAAAGCAAGAAAAAGAAGAGTGCCATTACCAAAAATGAAGTAGATTGACAAGTTTATTTTTTGAACCTGTGGAAGGTACACTAGACGCCAAAATATCGTTCACTTGATAACAATAGTACTCATCTTTTTTTTTGCTTCTGTATACCTTCTGGAGGAGTTACCTCAATCCTACTCATAATGATGATGATGATGATGATAATAATAATAATAATAATAATAATAACAACAATAATAATAATAATAATAATAATAACAATAATAATAATAATAATAATAATAATAACAATAATAATAATAACAATAATGGTTTCAAGTTTTTACACAAGGCCAGCATGTTTAGGGGAGGGGCTAAGTCAATTAGATTGACCTCAGTGCTCAACAGGTACTTATTTTATCAACCCCAAAAGAATGAAAAGCAAAGTCGACCCCGGTGAAATTTGAATTCAAACGGATGAAATACCACTAAGCATTTTACCTGGCATGCTAAGGATTCTGTCAGTTCACCATCTTAATAATAATAATAATAATAATAATAATCATTGTTTTAATGCCTGCTTTTCCATACTTGCATGGGTTATACTGAGTTTATTGAAACAGGTTTTGTATGACTAGATACCCTTCTTGTCACTAACCCTCACTTGTTTCCATGTAAAGTAATATTTCTTCTTTGTCAGACATGCTTGTGCAGAATATTGGAAATGGATGACACTGCTGGTATAATGGTGACACTCATTTCCAACTGTCACACCATGTCAGTAGTTGCAGTCATCTGCCCAAAGTAGCATGCTGTGGGACTGAACCTGGAACCATGTGGTCATGAAGCCAAGGTCTTAACTGCATACCCATGTCTGCAGAATACAATTGGAAGTTTTCTGGAACTTTTACTTATATTATAACACCAACCTCTGATATTCTTATTCTTTTATTCTTTTACTTGTTTCAGTCATTTGACTGTGGCCAAGCTGGAGAACCGCCTAGTAGTCGAAAAAATCGACCCCAGGACTTATTCTTTGTAAGCCTAGTACTTATTCTATCGGTCTATTTTGCCAAACTGGTAAGTTACTGGGACGTAAACACACCAGCATCGGTTGTCAAGCGATGGTGGGGGGACAAACACAGACACACAATCACACACACACACACACACACACACACACACATATATATGATAGGCTTCTTTCAGTTTGCGTCTACCAAATCCACTCACAAGGCTTTGGTTGGCCCAAGGCTATACTAGAAGACACTTGCCCAAGATGCCATGCAGTAGGACTGAACCCGGAACCATGTGGCTGGTAAGCAAGCTACTTACCACACAGCCAATACTGCTTATAATAAGGATTTATTTTTAATATAATGACAGCCAGTTTTTAATAGAAATTTGGGATATTTCTGATTTGGCGGGCGCCACTTGTTTTCTTAATGAAACACTTTCAAACTTGGGACACTGGTAGAATGTATCATATAAAACATCTTTTCCCATAGAAAATTCAAAAGAAGGCATTGTGAATTCAAGCAAGGATGTGCATTGAGTGAAAGTAGACAGCAACTGACTCCCTTCTGCTGATAATCTCAGTTTGTCACCAACTGTTGTTGCCAGCTTGTGTGTTCATTTCTCAAGACACTGTTCATCACCTGAGACATTTTATGCTTGAAAAATTGCTTGTAAACCAGTTCATTTGTGATGAGAAGTGTTTGCAATCTGAAGTTCAACTGTGGTAATTTTTTCAATGCTCTAACCATTCAGCAACTCCATTGATCATACCAATCTTGTATAAATAAGAATGGCATCATGTTAGGGAGTGTGGAGATGCAATGGCCCAGTGGTTAGGGCAGCAGACTCGCGGTCGGAGGATCGCGGTTTCGATTCCCTGACTGGGCGTTGTGAGTGTTTATTGAGCGAAAACACCTAAGCTCCACAAGGCTCTGGCAGGGGGTGGTGGCGACCCCTATTGTACTCTTTTGCTCCAACTCTCTCTAACTCTTCCTTCCTGTTTCTTGAGTAAAGCTACGATGGACTGGCGTCCCGTCCAGCTGGGGGGAACACATACGCCATAGAAACCAGGAAACCGGGCCCATGAGCCTGGCTAGGCTTTGAAAGGGCAACGTTTATTTTTTTTAACATGTTAGTAACCTAAGGAACAACACTGAGTGTCATTAATGACTTAATGAAAATGTTACATGATTTTGAAATTAGAATGAAAAGAAATATTTTCACAAGACTGTGTTTAGCTCCTGTTCAGGATATCAAAATCAAATTGCTCTTGTATGTCCTGACAGCTAAGTGAAATGTAGAAATTAAAGAAATTCAAGTAAAGTGATTTACCCAGAAACACAAAATACCTTTAATGGATGTAAACTCTTGACCCATGAGCTGTGATTCTATAATTTATCTACTCAACCTCTACTTATCTACTAATTTGAGTTACCAACAGGATAAAACATTATGTGGATTAATGCTGAATTCAATCAATAAAAACCCACACTAACCAACAGCTTTATTTGTAACAGTGATTAATGATATGCTTTACATATTACTCAGCAAACATTTAGACTAAATGTTTACTGCTGGCAAATGAATGATGGTAGAAACAATTAATTGTTAGCTGAGCAGGAAACATGTACCAGATACCTGGTGTGCACGCAGGTTTTCAAGATGGTAGGTGATACCTTATAATGAATACAGTTCATGAACAAAATCATATGATAAATAAACGCACTCATGCACACACACACACACACACACTCACACACACACTCTCTCTCTCTCTCACACACATGCATACACACACACACACACACACACACACACACACACACACAACCTAAGCAACCAATCTGTTGTTACTGATATAGTCTTTATACATTCATATTTTTTCACAAGTACCTGCATGAATGAACAAAAATATATTTTCTGTTACAGGCATAATAACTGATTATATATTGGTATTTTTTTTTTCACATACTTCACATGTTATGTTAGACACACCTACACAAGAACATTCATATTTGAAAGTTTTATCCCTGAAGCACTTTGCTACAAATAGAAATCAATGAGAGTTTCAAAATGCTGTTCTATGGCAACGAGATTGATCAGGCTTGAATGAGGAGTATGAAATTAACTTTAATTATCAATATGCTATGGCAGGCTAACATATAAATTAAAAGAACTGCTTTAGATGATTTAGATTGAAAAGGAAAGAAGGCAGAAACCCTGATTTGCTAGTGAAATTTAATTTCCCTTAAGACAAATTTTATATATATATGTGTGTGTGTATGTGTGTGTATATATATATATATATATATATATATATATATATATATATACACATCAAAACAGTTTGATTCAAATTTGTTGGTACTCTGAGTTTCAAGCATGATGCTTATCTCTAGTCATTTTGAATTTGAATGAGAGAAGTTGATTGTTATATCTGTAAAGTGGACTACAATTGGTTGAGGAAGGTCACACGGTGTTGTGATTTGATGTTGATATATCAGCGACAACAGTTACTTTCCATGCTTGCATGGGTTGGACAATTTGACTGAAGACTGGTGAAACCAGATGGCAACACTAGGCTCCAATCTGATTTGGCAGAGTTTCTACAGCTGGATGCCCTTCCTAACGCCAACCACTCAGAGAGTGTAGTGGGTGCTTTTACGTGCCACCGGCACGAAGGCCAGTCAGGCGGTACTGGCAACAGCCATGCTCAAAATGGTGTATTTTATGTGCCACCCGCACAAGAGCCAGTCCAGGGGCACTGGCAACAATCTCGCTCGAAAATCCTTCTCGCTCGAAATATATATATATATATATATATATATATATATATATATATATATATATATATATATATATATATACACAGCAGGCTTCTTTCAGTTTCCATCTTCCAAATCTACTCAAAAGGCTTTGGTCAGCCTGAGATGATAGACACTTGCCCAAGGTGCCACACAGTGGGATTGAACCTGGAACCATGTGGTTGAGAAGCAAGCTTCTTACCACACAGCCATGCCTGCTCCTACATACATACATACATACATACATACATATATACACACATACACACACACATATGTGTGTATATATATATATATATATTATCAAATTATATATTGCAGTTGATAAAGAACAGTGTGATTGGTAATAAGTTTCCAGTGGTTCACTGAATTTTGTGATCCAGTGCAAAACACCTATTTCAGAGGGACTTCCATGCAAGGGCAGTTGTTTTTAGTTTTCCTTGCGAATATTTACATTCTTCACTGATATATTTTGGCAACAGATATAGAATCCTACATACATATATATTTACATTTGATTCCAAACCATGTGGTCTTGGGTTCAATCTCACTGTGTAACACCTCAGGCAAGCGTCTTTGACTATGGCTTCAGGACAGGCAAAGCCTTGTCAGAGAATTTTTTAGATGGCTACTGAAAGAAGCCCCATTATATATATATATATATATATATATATATATATATATATATATATATATGCAGGAGTTGAACAAAATAATGGAAACACCTTAAAATTTCAAACCAATTTATTTTAATATGGGGTAGGACTGCCTCTGGCAGTAATTACAGTAATTACTCATACAAAGTTTGAATTGTTTCCAAAGGAATTTTTATCCATTCTTCAGCTAAAACAGTCTCCAGTTCTTGTAGTGATGATGTTAGAGGATATCGATTCCTTACTTGTTTTTCTAAAATGCACCATAAATGTTCAATAATATTGAGATGTGGGAACTGTGGTTGACAGATAAGATTTTCAACTTCACTAGAATGTTCCTCGTGCCATTCAGTAACAACTTTATATGTTATTTCTTTACTACCCACAATGGACTACACACAGAGGTGACAAACAAGGACAGACAAACGGATTAAGTCGATTATATCGACCCCAGTGCGTAACTGGTACTTATTTAATCGACCCCGAAAGGATGAAAGGCAAAGTCGACCTCAGCGGAATTTGAACTCAGAACGTAGCGGCAGACGAAATACCGCTAAGCATTTCGCCCGGCGTGGTAATGTTTCTGCCAGCTCGCTGCCTTTTTATGTGTAAATTGGTGCATTATCATCCTGAAAGATTGCCTTTCCCTCTGCAAACAGTTCCACAACCACAGGATGAATTTGATCAGATAAAATGCTTAAATAGTCTTGACTATTAATTCTGCCATGAAAGGAAATCATTGGGCAGGTGGATTTCCAAGATATATCCCCCCCCCACCCAGATCATCACAGATCCTCCTCCATGTTCAACAGTTGGAAGAAGGCAGTCTGGGTCAAATGCTTGTTTTGGTTGTTTCCACATGTATACTCGCCCAGCGGTTGGAAATAAAGTGAAGGATGATTCGTCCAAGAAAATAACATTCTTCTACTGCTCTAGGGACCAATTCTGTAGGTTTTTACTCCACTCTAAATGCTTTGCAATGTTTGTTTTTGATTGCAGCCCTCCTGTGAAATCTAGCTTTGTGTAACTCCCAACGAACAGTTTTTGTGGAAACTGGGTTCACGAGGTAGTCATTAAGCTCTGCAGTAATTTTGGGAGCTGTACTTTTATGATCCTTTCTAATAATTTGCGTAAGAGTTCGACGGTCCCTATCTGAAAGTTTTGGTTTTCTTCCGGAGTTTTGTTTCAACGTGACTTTTCCCTCTTTCTCAAAGGCTGTCATTACTTTCAAGACAGTACTTCCTATTTCTTTATTGCCCACAGGGGGCTAAACATAGAGGGGACAAACAAGGACAGACAAAGGGAGTAAATCAATTACATCGACCCCAGTGCGTAACTGGTACTTAATTTATCGACCCCGAAAGGATGAAAGGCAAAGTCGACCTCGGCGGAATTTGAACTCAGAACGTAGCGACAGGCGGGATACCGCTAAGCATTTCGCCCGGTGTGCTAACGTTTCTGCCAGCTCACCGCCTTTGTACTTCTTGATACACTAAACATTTCGGCCATTTCCGTTATGCTAGCACCTGCCATACGAGCACCAACAATTTGACCTCTTTAAAAGTCTGATAGATCTGTCATTTTAGTGAATTTTAATTGCTTTTTCTGATAATATCTGAAAAGAAACAGCAAGTTTAGCAAAACATATTAAGCAACACTAATAAAAAATGAAAAAAACATAAAAATAAACAAGCTTTTGACAGTTTTATAGATGTTTCAAAATTATGATGCTATGATGCTAGGTGTTTCCATTATTTTGTCCAACCCCTGTATATATATTACATACTTATATATGCATGTATATACCATGAAAACCCATGCAATTTGCGCACCTGTGTATTTTACACAGGTGATTTTCAGGATAAAATTTGTTAAAAAAGCTTCTACTCATGTAAAATTCGCACCCAAAAGTTTTCAGAATTGCCGATATAGCCAGGGGAAAAAGGTTTTCAATTTAGTTGTATTAAGCATAATTTCACTTACTTGTGCTTAGATTTTATTAAATTTTCATCAAATAAAAATAATTTCTGTTTAACAGGTATCACATTGAAAGCTATTAAATTACAAAGTGTTTGTGTTGTTTATAATAAATTTTATTTTACATTTCTTGCCCACAAGAGATTATGTCTGATCTTTAGCATACTGCTGTATGTCTTCTCAAATCATGATCATAGGAAAAGTTGTTGATAAGAATTACCAACACAAACATAGCTGATAAATATGCACAGGTGTTGCAAATTAAGTTTAATTAACAAATAAACATCAGCTTGGATGGCACTTTACTCAACTGACTGAGGAAGGTGATCGATCAAACTGATTATGTAAACAGAATTCTTTTCCGCCTATTCTTGTTGGAACCTTTGATATGGAGTATGGAAATTTTAATCCCTTTCACACTTATAAAATGTCAAACAAACATGAAAAATTTGTCATTTGTCATTATTGTCAGTATGGGCAGAACTTATGAATTGTTTACTGCAAAGGAGAAATTAAATATCTTGAATATGCATTTTGAACGTAGCAATAGAGCTGCTGGATGGCATTTTAATATATATATGTATGTATACATATACAAACATATGCATTCATACACACACACACACACTTATGTATACATATGTGTGTTTATATATATGTATAAATTTGTGATTACAGTTCCAAATTGCTTTTGATTTCTGCTGTACAAACCATTTATTAATAATACAAATGTCAAAAGGTCAAAAATTGGAACCACCGACTAAGGATGTTGGAAGAAGAATTGTGTTCTGATAGAAAGTGTCATATTTCTATTCAATATAAACAGTGTCTCTAGGACCCTGTGTGAATAAATGAACAGACCGATGCTTTCAAGATAGAACAAGTCAGTGTTATCTATACCACACCTGTTTTCAAAACTATTTCAAGAGATGATGGCTATAGAAATCATGCAGAACCTTATAGGAATGGAGGATAAGAGAATTATCTCTATTCAGACTCAGGTGTCATGTGTAAGGAAAAAAAGAAAAAATCATTTTTCTTAAACACATTCCAAAGAAATGAACCAGTGTAAATATTCTAAGATAAAAGTCATATACACTTACCTATTTGTGTGTATGTGTGTATGTGTGTGTGTGTGTGTGTGTGTGTGTGTGTGTGTGTGTGTGTGTGTGTGTGTGTGTGTGCATGCTTGCATGCATATGTTGATCTTAACCATTATTCTAATTTAATTAGTTGTAAGATAGAAATTTAAATGTAATAAAATGTTTTAAAAGAAATTTTAAGTGTCTATGTGATAACTGTAACCATACTTTTGGGCGACCCTGTATATATATATATATATATATATATATATATATATATATATATATATATATATATATATATATATATATATATGTATATGTATATATATATATATATGTATATGTATATATATATATATATATATATATATATATATATATATATATGTGTGTATATGTCTATGTATATATGTATATGTATATATATATATATATGTATATATATATATATATATATATATATATATATATATATATATATATATATATATATATATATATATATATATATATATACATATATATATATATATATATATATATATATATATATATATACATATATATTTATATATATATATATATATATATATATATATATATATAGGGAGAGAGAGACTAGTTTGGTAAGGATAGGAGCCATGTCTTGAGTACACCAAGTGAAGAACTATACACTATTGACCTATCAGTCCGTCCGTCTGTCTGTCTGAAAAGACTATGGTAGACTTGCTTTGTTTATTTGTTTTCTTTAATATGTATAATCAATGAAAACATAAACACAAAGAAGTAGTGAAACAAGAATAGAATTAGTTTTCAACATTAGTGGACTGGTTGCTAAATAATACAATTATATCTGTCTTATGGGTTTCAACACCAACATTATTCTAAAACACACCATCTTTAACAATATTAGTTTCTTCAGTATTCCCTGCAATAAATGTTTCTTTGTTTTCATAGCAAAATCATATAAATTGATTAAATATTTTTTTTTTGTTTCTTCGTTTCTTACAATATTACAATAAATATTTTATCCATTGATTTATTAATGGCATTAAAACAAAAACAAAATAAAGATATTCAAAAAATATTTAATATGCCGATTGAAATAACATCCTGTCTCTTAAAACTTCTTTAGTCTTTTTGTATGAAATTATAGTTTATAATTTTATAGATATTTTGTCTTCATACATTTGTCTGAATTGATATTTTAAAGCAATTATTTGTCTGTTTTTATGATGTATAGGGTAAAATCTCAGTTTTAGATGTATCATTATTCATATATTTTAAAATGTCAGAAGTTCCCTTTGTACAATTTGTAAAGTTATTTTTTCTGAAACAAGTTACAGGAGAGGAGCTGAACCTATCATCACAAAGGTTGTCTCTAAATAAATACAAAAATAAATAAATAAAAAATAAAATTTTAACTTATTGATTGATTCATTGGTTGATCAATGCTTTATATTTAAGCAAATACATATGCAAGTCACATATGGATCTCGTCACACAGGTGAGATGATCCATTAATTTGATCTCTCAGTGTGTAACATCATTTGATGCTCATTTGTTCTTGTATGAAAGAAACTACCAAATTACTCAGCAATTTCTAACAACTTTAGAGTATTGACAAATTATTCATTTGGTCTGCTCTCAATTTAGTGATAAATGATTAGTTTAGCATTTTAATCAAAGCATAATCAGTGCCTGATGTAGGCCTCAATTTTAGGTTTCAACATTTCAGCAGAAAGTCTAGTACTTTATTCACTTAACTTCTATAATTCACCATTATTTAACAAAATAAGGTAGCCACCAGCATCTGATATAAGTTCTTAGAAAATTAAATCTGAGATCAGCAAACTCTACATGTACCAACATGGCCTTGGCTGTGATAGCTAAAATGAACTAAAAGAATTCCATTTGGAAGCATTATACCATTATATTGCTCATAAACTTACACAGAACATCAGAAAGGCCTATCTACTCTTCCTAAATTTGATTTATGCTTAAATTCACACATACATATACAGATGACAAATTATTGTAGTGAAATTTATTTACTATCTATAATTAAGGAAAAATCATTTTCCAAACTTTTTTGATCAAAGCAACTGGATATTAAAAAAAATTTTCAAGGCTATATGTAACTGAATACATTATAAGTCACAAAAGTTTAACTGAAATGAAGGGCTGTTTTAAAATTACATGGTTTTAATTATCTCCAGCCAACAATATGACCAACCATCTTCTCTGCTTGCTATTCCCAGGAGGGAGATGGAGATAGAGTCCTTAAGCACCCTGTCATTGGGTTCTATCAGAAGCAACCACCATTAGAATTTCTGGTTAGATTCCCAAGCATGACCAACTGAAACTATGACCAAGTTTGATCAACTGAGACCATCTCATTCTTGGTCTACCTCTAGGTCTCCTGCTGGTTGGCTTGGCTTGAAGAATTGTTCTTGCAATCCTTCCCTGCAACAGTCTAACCCATAAGACTGGAGCTGTGACCTATCAATGTGGAGAAGATGTAGCTTGACCTGGAAAGAGTCCTTGATCTCAGAGCTGTGTGCCTTATCGAGTAATATTATTTCAGAGATCCTTTGGGGAATCCCATTTTGGCTGCTTGTACTCATGATCATACTCTTACGGTTGCTACCATCATTTGTGACCATAGGTGAAGAAGGGCATAAAAATTGAATTGAAGGGAGCAAGGCTGGTTTTTTTATCTTTCACCAAACTCCTTTCTTCTGATGACTGAATGCTGAACTTGCAAATATAACATCTAATTCAACCTCTTGCTTTCTGTGACTTGTGAATATGGCCCTGAGATACTTAAGCTTCTCCACTTGTTTCAGTGATATTCCACTAATATCAGAGTGCATTGAAAAGACTTTCTTGAGAGGACCAATGTCTCAGTCTTTGCAGTACTAATTCTCAACTCTGCATTGCAGCGATTGGCAGCAAACTCATTCAGTGCATGCCAAATTCACCTGATAAGCTAAGTAACATCATGTCACCTGCAAATATCAGCTAACTGATCCTACACCCACTGATTGTGACCACACTTCCACAACAGCTGTACAATTCAGTTCATACAAATTATGGAAAGGAGAGGTGACAATGCACACATGTGCCAAAGTGGATACTTCCGCATCCACCATGTCGTATATATGTATATATATATATATATATATATGAGGCAAGACCTTCGAACATTGGGCCTCACCGAGGCGATGACTACTGACCGAGACCTTTGGAAATGTGCTGTGCATGAGAAGACCCGGCAAGCCAAGTGAGATCGTTGCCAGTGCCCCTGGACTGGCTCTTGTGTGGGTGGCACATAAAAGACACCATTTCGAGCGTGGCCGTTGCCAGTATCGCCTGACTGGCCTTCGTGCGGGTGACACGTAGAAGCACCCACTACACTCTCTGAGTGGTTAGCGTTAGGAAGGGCATCCAGCTGTAGAAACTCTGCCAAATTGGATTGGAGCCTGGTGTAGCCATCCGGTTTCACCAGTCCTCAGTCAAATCGTCCAACCCATGCTAGCATGGAAAGCAGACGTTAAACGATGATGATGATGATGATGATATATATATATATATGTGTGTCTGTGTTTGTCCCCCCAACATTGCTTGACAACTGATGGTAGTGTGTTTACATCCCCATAACTTAGCGGTTTGACAAAAGACACTGATAGAATAAGTACTAGGCTTACAAAGAATAAGTCCTGGGGTCGATTTGCTTGACTAAAGGTGGTGCTTCAGCATGGCCGCAGTCAAATGACTGAAACAAGAGGATGAGTAAAGAGTAAAAGAGAGTATACATACATGCATACATGCATACATACACACATATATACCCTGTTGTTGATGTTGAAATTCCATTGAAGGAGCCTTGGATCTAGGTTAGAAACCGGTTCTTTCTCTATTGGCAAGAAATCTTGAAATAAAACTGAATAATGACATGCATGCAGACAGACAGACAGACAGACAGACATGAGAATTATAAACATCACAATAATTTTCCTAATTTAAGTATGTTATGTGATTAAATTGAAATAAATACATCTTGTACAAGTAAACATAATCTGATAAGAGACAAAGTGTATGATTTTGCACCAACAATTTCTTGTATTTTAACCATCTAATAAATATATTTAAGCTATTGTTTCAATGGGTTGTGAGGAAATTCAATTTTAATCAGTGCCTGTAACAGTTGTGCTGATATCAGTATATGCTGGACATTGTATGGGGGTGGGGAGCCATGATAGTAATTACGCTTGATCAAGCTACTTTGGGACAAATTTGCTGATAAAATTTGAAGACTATCAAAAAGATAATTTGCCAGTTGAATGAATGGGTAAGTGGAATGGAATTTTGTAGGGTGAGATAATAGAATAAAATAGCAGTTTTTCTTTTTTGCCTTTTCTTAAAGTTGTTGAAATTTTGAAGGATAGGGGTATGTGTAAATTGATTGGTTGTAATGTGGAATAAGGGTGGGCTAGACCAGGACAAGAAATGGTTTGGA
This sequence comes from Octopus bimaculoides, assembly GCF_046866305.1. NCBI lineage: Eukaryota > Metazoa > Mollusca > Cephalopoda > Octopoda > Octopodidae > Octopus > Octopus bimaculoides. The sequence continues at coordinate 178,352,407 of NC_142928.1, read as the reverse complement.
GTAAAGGACGGGTAACATTACAAGGAAGATGGAGAATGACAGGAAAGTCTAGTAAAAGAGAACATGGTGAAGGGTTAGGACAAAGACAGCATTGAGAAGTGTATGTATACTTTTCCCCAACTCTAAAGGAAGAGAGAAAAGAAGAAGCTGCTGAAAAGGATGAAGGAGGCCTTGATGGGTGGCAATCTGATAACAATAAAACAAAAATAACATCTCATGTAACCTCAACCCCAAACTGTATGAGGTTGGGAAAAGAGTAAAGAATGGAAGTTCGGTCTTGGTGGGTGATTTCTGGCTAGTTTTCTGGTTAACTTTTACGAAGGAAATAGAATAAGATGGAAGTGAGGGATTCTTGGTGGAGAGAGAAGGATTGTGACATGTGAGAGAAAGGAAAGAAACTAAGAAATGCATTGGGAGAGAGAGAGAGAGGAGAGAGGAGAGAGAGAGAGAGAGAGAGAGAGAGAGAGAGAGAGAGAGAGAGATGAGAGAGAGAGAGAGAAAGAGAGAGAGAGAGAGATAGAGAGAGAGGGAGAGAGAGAGAGAGGGAGAGAGAGATAGAGAGAGAGAGAGAGAAGAGAGAGGGAGAGAGAGAGAGACGAGGAGAGAGGAGAGAGGAAGAGAGAGAGATGGAGAGAGAGAGAGGAGAGGAGAGAGAGAGACAGAGAGAGACAGAGAGAGACGGAGACGAGAGAGAGAGAGAGAGAGACGGAGAGAGAGAGAGAGAGAGAGAGAGAGAGTATTTTATAATGCATAGCAAAATCTTACATAAAATTAGTGTATTGTCAATGAACATTTTTAAAAGGAAATTCTTTTCTTTCTCCTTTCCCACTTACCTTTTTAGAAAGACAAAGTAAGACATGGAAATAAAAAATATGTAAAGATAGATGGATAGATAGTGAGAGAAAGAGAAGAGAGAGAGAGAGAGAGAGAGAGAGAGAGAGAGAGAGAGAGAGAGAGAGAGAGAGTAGAGAAGGGTGACAATGGGGAAAATTAGGGTAGAAGAGAAACTGGGGGGGAAAATGAGAAAACAGAAAGTGAAGGGAGGATAAATGTAACAAAATATTGGAAGCAAAGATCTGTGTGAAAGAAGAAACAAAAATGGAAATGAGATAGATCTGGTGGACAGAAGAAGCAAATGATATACAAGAGCATGAAATGGAACAGGTCTTGTGACAGAATGGTGCTCAAAAGAAGGAAACAGAGTACATCTGGTGAGAGAACCAGCTGCAATACACATAACCATGAAAAGGAAAGTGGTTTGGTATGAGAGACAGCTGTGGTACACATAAAAGAACGAAGCAGAGGGAGATATGTGACAGACAGCTGTAACATGCATAAGTTTGGTGACAGAGCTTTGTGTGATCCTACAAGCATGCCCTATCCATTATGTGGCAAGCTGCAAAAAAAAAAAAAAAAAACCTAAAAAAAAAAAATGCCCCCAAAACATGAAGCTAACATGAGGATGTTCTGCATATGTTAGCAGCAAAATTCCTAAAAGATTAGAATCTTTCATCGTATTCCCCTTTAGAGCAACCACAAAACCTTTCTTTATTCCCCACCCATGAACATTTTCTTCGTGGTGCTTTGTATTTGAAACCTCATATTAGTCATAGCATCAAGGGAATTATTGCTACCAGCAACTCTGGGTTAGTAAAAACAACATTTATACTGTCCCACCCCTCTTTTATTTAGTATCCATAAACACATTCTTCTTGCTTTTGTGGGTATTTTCTTCTCTGGCTCACTAGCTTTATTGTTAATTCATTTATATTTTTCCTTGCACATTTTAAATATTTTTTTTCATTTTATTTTATTCAGTATCTGAAATACACAATTTCTAGTTGATAATTCTTGTAAATAATGTGGTTTTACACTATTTTCTTGGCTATTTAGATTTTGTTTGGCATGGCAGTTTCCTGCTCTGGAAACTAGTTAAAGATTTTCGCAGTGAATTTAAAAGAATAAAAAAGAAAGCAAATAAAAAGTTAATTGGTTGAACTGCTGTTATGTACAGTAGTGCCACCATATTGCTCACACCAATCCTGCCAAAACAAAACATTTTCCTTCTTTCTTTTTGCCAGCACAACCTTCTCTAAACTTCCCTACTTCTTCAACTGCTTCGATTGTTATTGCCACTACTATTATTGCAAATATTATCACTCCATAAAAAATATTTGTGATACAATAATGAACGGTAAGATATAGGGGGAAAAAAACAAAAGTAAGACAATGAATAAATAAAGAGAGAGAGAGAGAGAAAGAGGGCGGAAAATAAAATTTCCTAGAAGACTGCTGGCAATATTGTAGATTTATGTACAATTTTGGTAAACATTAAAAAAGAATAATAATGATAAAAAAATAGAAACTTTTGGTGAAATATTTAAAAGACAACTCTGGTGGGGTGGGGGAGGAAGCCCGAAATAACGATATCTATCAGAGATGTCTTACAAGTGCAGCAAATTATTTTTTTTTTCTTCTCCTAAATAAAAATCAATATGTGCCTCTGAAATTAGATGTACTAACAACCAAAGTATCACTAATTTCCGGTTTTTATGGAGTTCTTAGCTAACACAGCTGCTTGACACACTGAAATGTTCAAGTTAAAGATAATTGACATAGCAGGTGGAAGATCAGTAAATTAGGGTTACTTTACTACCTACCTCCAACTTGAACTTAATTTACTTTCAGCTTTGCATACATAGAAAAAAAAAATTAAATCCTGGACTTATAATTGTTTGAATATATCAGTATTAAGTTCAGTGTCCAAAGCAAAGATGTACAAAAGCATATCTTCAACATGCTGTTGTGTACCTTAATATTCAAATCACTTTCTCCACTAGTTTTAAAAACCTCTACAATAGTGGTTCCAAAAGTACTGCCCTGCTAGGGGTGAAGGAAAGATCTTGGTAGGCTTTGAAGAAAAGTGGGGTGATAATGAGGTGGTCAAAACCCCAAAATAGTGGGTTGATTATTCTTTTATTCTTTTATTTGTTTCAGTCATTTGAATGCGGCCATGCTGGAGCACTGCCTTTAGTCGAACAGTCAAACGATGTCAGGCCGAACTACTAAGTTTACAGGGATGTAAACACACCAGCATTGGTTGTCAAGCAACAGTGGGGGGACAAACACAGACACAGAAACATATATACATATATATATATATATATATATATATATATATATTTATATATATATATATATATATATATATATATATATATATATATATATATATATATATATATATATATATATATATAGTAAATCCCCCCCAAAAACGAAGAACAAACACAACAAGAAACAAGAAAAAACAACAACGTGAGTACGTGGTACATGCAAAGTATTAGCAGATGCTCAGGGAAGGAAAGAAAGGTAGTTTTTATGTTTCGAGCAAAGCTCTTCATCAGAATCAGGTGATGGAGGAAAGTCCAAGATGTTTTGCACCTTGATTATGAATCATATATATATATATATATATATATATATACATGATGGGCTTCTTTCAGTTTCCGTCTACCAAATCCACTCACAAGGCTTTGGTCAGCCCGAGGCTATAGTAGAAGACACTTGCTGAAGGTACCATGCAATGGACTGAGCCCAGAACCATGTGGTTGGTAAGCAAGCTACTTATCATACAGCAACTACTGTACCTAGGTTAAGTTTTAGGTTAAGTTTTAGGTTAAGTTTTAGGTTAAAAATACGAAGATATTTGTGTTCAAATGGAAAAATGTATTTGTCCTTGGATGATTGTGTGACAACTGTCATACATATCTATACTTGTTTCACAAAGCCACTTGACTTGTTCACTTAACATCAATTCCACCATACATTGACTGACATAGGTTGCAAAGAAGTCGGAGAAGTTTTGTGGATTTGAATTTGTTGCAGAAGATGGTCTACGTTTGTGGTGGTAAGCAGAGGGGAGGTAGCGCTAGGAATGTGGCCCAGGTGCCAAGGGGGCAGCAGATTGAAAAAGTTTGGGAATCACTGCTCTGTAGCATAGCTTTTCTTGAACATTTTTCATTTTGGACTAGTTCACTGAACCAGGTTAATGCTCAAAATATAGATAGACGAGCTGTAATCTCATACAATCATTTCATCTCTTTGAAGTGAAAATGTCCAATAGAGTCAAGCTATTGCTGTTTACTTTCTAATTTAAAAAAACAAAAAGATAAAGAAATCCTAACAAATTTTTCCTATCATAAAAACAGTCAATGCTTTGATCTAATTACTTTAATTCCTTAAATCACTTCTAACAGCAATCTGTGCTAGATACTTCATACATAAACAAATACATACAAAGAAAAAAAGGATTGTCCTTTTGCAATATCAGTTTAAAACAAAAAATTATAATGTATGGAAAGTGATGCACTAATCAATTTGTCAATTTTAGTCATTCTTTTTCCATTATTTATTTCTTTTATTTGTGTTTTAATTTCACTTACCTCTTCTTCATTTTGTTTAAACAGATATAGTAACAGAGTAACCAAATAGCATGGATGGCACCATTTCCTATAGGTATTTATAACAGAGAAATCAATGCCTCTGTTTTTCTAATTTTGGTTTATTTGTCTCTGTTGCACTCTACGTCAGTCTCTCTCTTTCTCTGTCTATTTGAACTATCTCTCAACTAGTGACATCAAGACAGAAAACACTGACATTGCCCATGAAACTAAACATCCAAAATATATAAACTTCTGCCTCTGATGTCCAGTTAATTTTGTGTGTATTTGTCAACAAAAGTTTCGTCTAATCATAGCTGAAAACAAATAATTTGATACCAGAGCCTGACCATTGCAAAATTGCAAATAATGGCAATTCTCCTAAATCCACAAAATTTCTCCAACTTCTTTGCAGCCTGTACCAGTCAATGTATGGTGGTATTGATGTTAAGCGAACAAGTCAAGTGGCTTTGTGAATCAAGTGTATATATGCATGACAGTTGTCACACAAACATCAAAGAGCAAATACATTTTTCCATTTGTACACAAATGTCTTTTCATTTTTATTCATGCTTTACATCCATTACTATTACCAGTGTGTGGGGTATAAGTGGGTGGAGAGATTGGGTAATCAGATGTTCAGAGGAGAGACTGCAGTAATGACAGCAATAAAGATAGTGTATACATTTTGATAAATGGATCAGTAAGATGGTTCTGTTGGGGAAATTTTTATGGATAAATAATCCTCCTACTGCTAATAATTCAACCTGTTGGAACTGGTCGTCAGTTAAGTAAACTGAAGCAAGCAGAGTTATGTGACTTGCTCATCAATACAATAAAATAGTTATAATGTAGCTTCAGGCTCTGATCATATGATCCAATAAGTCCAGCCTCTTAGTTTCATTTAACATTATACTTCCCTACATAAATATAGAGTCTGAGATGTTACTGAAGAACACTACTACAAGGGAGCAAGTGATTAATGGCAATGGGAACAGATCTGTTGTAGTGATGGCTCCCATATGTTTTAATTGTTTTATAAGTTAGTTAAAGGAAGAGGTGTAGAGGCTATGTACTTTTCAGGTCCTCCCAGGCAGGATAAATGGAGCATTCAAACCGGTCATGTCTGGCCCAAATATCATACATGTTTGATGTTCAGACTGATCTGGCCTCTTACACCTACCCTACAATGTCATTCTGAAAATACACAACCAAATCACTGAAATCTTAAAGCTATGAAATAATGCATGACCCAATTCAAAACAATGTGAATAAATAAGCATAATGTTTGACAGAGTAATCTGAATGCTAAAGGGTTTAACACTTGCAGTTTGTTGTCTAAGAAAATCTGAAGCAGAGATGCAGAAAGAATGAATAGAAGGGCCTAGATCAGTGTTTCTCAGCCATTTTTCACCTTTGGGACCCCTTTGATTCCTATTTTATACAAATGGGCCCTCCTAAATATTCTATGTTTAAAAATTTTATAATTTAATATTATTAGGAATTGTATAAAAAAAAAAATTGTTAAAATATTTTGTGTATTATAGAACTATAACCAATTTATTGCAGATAAATTTCAACAACAAAATCTTATATGAACCCCCAAGGGTCATGTGGACCCAGGTTGAGAACCACTAGCCTAGATGGATATTTCAGTGGGCATTGATAGAGGAGGTGTGCAACTAGCTAGTTCAAAAGAGTAGATACTGTTGTTATGATAGTTAATGAGCGAATCTTTGCCAACCGACCAACAAGATAACTTTCTTGTAGACTGACGAAAAGAATGACAGCAAATTTGGAATCTACAATAGTTAAAAGAGTTAAAGTAACATTTATATGAAAATTAATTAGGGAGTGTTATAAAGTGAGTATATATTCATAACATTTTACAGGTCAAATAATAAGAGAATTAGCAGACTGCTGTGTGGTTAAGAATCTCACATTGCAACCGCCTGGTTTTGGATTCAGTCCTACTGTACAGCACTCTGGACAAGTACCTTCTATTATAGTCTTGGGCCTACCAGTGCCTTGTGAGTGATTTTGTTGATGGAAACTGTGTGGAAGCCCATCATATGTATATATGTGTGTGTGTGTGTGTTTGAAAATACAAGAGAAAGAAAATGAAATTCATGAGACTCTTTATTCACTATGATCATTTTGACCCATTGTGCACCGGTACCTTGCAGGTACATATATACATGTGTGTGTAATAGTGTTTGTCTCCCTTATCACTGTTTGATAACCATCGTTCATTTGTTTGTGTTCTTGAAATTTAGCAGTTTGGCAAAGAGAGTCTGACAGAATAAGTACAGTACTGGCATTGAGTTCTTCAACTAAATCATTCGAGACAATGCTCCAGCATGGTCACAGCCCAATAACTGAAACAAGTGAAAAATAATAAACAATATACACATGTTTATAAATACGGCTTTGAATTCCTTAAATATCACAGCCAACTTCAATAGACATAAAAACTGTTAATTATATCACATCTGTCCACAATGTGTAAAGTTTGTCAGTCATCATAAAGTGAGGAAACAATTTCTGTTGTTTATGTAATTCCCTGGCTTTTCACACTCTTTTTGTACATTTTCGATTTACAGGAACAGATGGATTGGTGATTCAAAGTGGAGAATATCCATCTGGTAAGATGTGAATATATATATATATATATTGTGTACCATCATCAACCTTCTAATATATATATTAGGTTATCCTATAAATAATGTGGTTTTTTTTTTCAAATGCATGAGCTAAAAGTCAAAAGGGAATGGGATAAATTACCTGCATCAACTTGCTATAAAAGCAGGTAGTAATTTTACCTTGTCCTTATTTTTAGTGCAAATTTTGAAGAGTGCAGTTCGAGTTTAACAGTTATTTTTTCAAAGCTATAATAGAAATGACAAAGGAGCAAATTCGGCATATTTTGCTTTATGAGTTCAATAAAGGCAACAACGCAGCAGAAATTGTAAGGAATATTAATTCAGTATATGGGGATCGGACAATAAGCATAAGCCAGTGTCACTTGTGGTTCCAGAAATTCTGAGCTGGAGACTACAGCCTAGAAGACGAGCCTTGTCCTGGAAGATTTGTAGAGCTTGATGAGGACGTCCTGCAAACCCAGGTGGAACAAAATCCCATCATGACTGTTGAGGAACTAGCAGAGAAGCTTGGATTTGGTCGATCAACCATTCATCAACACCTGCATGCCATTGGAAAAGTCAGCAAATTGGGTCAATGGGTTTCTCACAAACTTTCAAGTCTAATCGTGTGCAGAGAGTAAATATATTATATATATATATATATAGTCTGTTTTGGCTTGGTTTCTACAACCACTCCATAGAGTGTACTAGGTGTCTTTTATGTGTCACATGCATAGGTGCCTATTACGTGTCACTGGCACGTGTGCCTTATATATGTCACTGGCATGAGTGCTATATATGTGTCACCGGCATGAGTGCCTCACACATGTCACTGGCACTGGCCACAACTACAATTGTGCATCATGAGTCTTCTCAAGCACAGTAAATTACCAAAAGTCTCAGTCACTTGTCATTGTCTCTATGAGACTCAACATCCAAAGATCTTATTTCACCACTTCTTCCCATGCCTCCCAGGCTCTACCTCTTCCACAGGTTCCCTCCACAGTTAGAGATCAGTATTTGCACAAGCAACTAAGTACACATGGGTTGACTCCAAAGTTGTGAGTAAGCATAAGGTAGTAGCAGTCACAGCCTTGCAATTGGAAGTGAGGCCAACAACAAAAAAATTTCTTTTGAGCTGTTAGAACATGTATCTTTTAACAAGATGATACCTTGAAGTAGTTGTATGCTGTCAACTTAATGTGACAGTCCCCTGAAGGGAATAATACTACTGTTGGTTAGACCTAGGAAGCTGCACCGCTTCCTGTCGGCCTTGACACATTTCCTGTGTCCTTATGTTTACAAAGGGGAGACAAGCACTTCCACCCAGCTAAGCCTGCATCCAGATACATGTTTCTGAGTCTTTGCTCATCATCAGAAACATGTATCTGGATGCAGGCTTAGCTGGGTGGAAGTGCTTGTCTCCCCTTTGTAAACATAAGGACACAGGAAATGTGTCAAGGCCGACAGGAAGCGGTGCAGCTTCCTAGGTCTAACCAACAGTAGTATTATTCCCTTCGGGGACTGTCACATTAAGTTGACAGCATACAACTACTTCATCGTATCACTACTGCATAAATCTCTCTGAGAGATTTAGAAATATATTATTTCTAAAGATGATACCTTCGTTCATATAAATTCCAGTTCATTTTTGGAGCTTCAAGTCACAACTAGTTGAATTTAGACAGTCAGTACTTTTGGTTCTTCTGGAGATTTTTATCATTTTCTTTAGAAGATGGCAGGGATCCTAAAGTGTTGTACTCTAAAATATAATTTATGGTTGGAACAAATGACTAATACAAAGTATCATTTCAGTTAATAATGTTTACAGTCTCTATCTTCTTGGCAAAGAAACCAATGACAATTTAGCTGGAAATAGTACCATCTTAAGAATTCAAAATGAGTGGAGGACAATGTGTCTTGTTTAAAAAGATAGCTAAATGATTGAATCTATGAGCTAATAATTCAGCACCTTAATTGGTCATTGGACATATTCTCATAAAAATAATTTTAAGAAAGTAAAATTGAGAAGACAAAGTTCTAATTCATTATAAACTTAATTCAAATTGAAACTTTCTTTTTGTTTTTGTTATTCGTTGTCAGTGAAATTTTATCTGTTTTTAACTTTTGTTTTAGCTATGAGAATTGAAATTTATTGGCATGCTAGTACCATTTACTATTGTATAAGATGCCATACTGTCTGCTGTTTCTACAACAATATTTGTTTTGAGAACATGTTACATCAGATATTTACAACTAAAATTATTTCTTTCTTTTGTGTGTATGCATATACTTGTGGATGTATAATACATCTGTATTTGTCTCAACAATTTCTTCACACTGTTTAACATTTTCCATTTTACACCAAAACCCAAATTATCCACTTACAATTTATGTCACTACATTTAGCATGTTTTACAAAACAAGAAGCCATATTTCTTAATTAGTACATTATTGTAAATACTACTATTATTACTGTCGTTGTTGTTGTTGCTTGTAGTATGTCATGGTAAATGGCACATAGTAAATAGGTTTCTGTCAGATTACCAAGATCATGGATTGAAAATACTTAAGCTATAGTTGTGTGACTAACAGTCAAATGATATAATAATTTATACTGTATTGTGATTAGGTTTTTAAGACTGCTCCACTTGTACCACACACGTATAGAAAATTCCTGGGAAGTATTTTGTACATCCAAAAGAACTAGTTTGTTATTTAAGGAAGCAAGAATTTTGAAAAAGTCAAATACAAAAATAAAATAGACAGAAAATGAGAGTTTGTGCTGGCTGAAAGAATTAATACAGACTAAATTCTTTTAAAGTAAATGTCAAATTTACAAAAATGTGTATGCCAGCAAAGGAATGCTTACAAACTGATCACCTTGCTATAGGGTCAGCGTTACGCACTAGACAAACCAGGCAATAAATAACCTTTGGTGCTAAAATTGTTTACACCACAAATAACATAAAATTTCTTCATCCGATTAAAAACCTGAAAACTTAGTAATAAAGGGAGCAAGTGAGGTCACTCCTGGAAGAAGGGGTGGATTACATGGATAGCTTGAGAAAATTCTGTGGTGTTATGATCAGTCACAGTACTGGACAAGGATCTATTTTAAAACGGGGGCCACATTTTTCATTAATGTTTTACGTAGTGTTTTTGGTACCGAAAGACTTTCAAACTTCGTATACTTATCTATTTTGTGTTATAGAACAGAAAAATATTTTTGTATTCGAATTTATTTCATGTAAAAAATTGACTTATTTCGATAATTTCAACCAATCACTGACAAGTATTCAGTTGTTTACATTTACTCCTTTGGGTGATTAAGCGATGTAAAGCGTATTTAATCTCCATACCTTCGTTTTATTTGCTTTTTTCATTTTAAATTTGCTTTAACCCTAACCCTAACCCTAGGGTTAGGGTTAGGGTTAGGGTTAGGGTTAGGGTTAGGGTTAGGGTTAGGGTTAGAGTTAGGGTTAATTGTTTCAGAATCGTTTGTTTATGTAGTCGGCACTTAATGTATATCGGCTGAATGGACGTCAGTGATTAGTTGAAATTACAGAAATACGACAACTTTCACATGTAATAACTTATGGATTTCTTTTTTTTTTAAGAAGACTAAGAGAAAAAGATGTTTTATATGACACATTCTACCAGTGTTCCAAGTTTCAAAGTGTTTCGTTAATGAAAAATGTGGCCCCCGTTTTAAAAAAGATCCCTGGACATGAAATATTTCTAATTTTACTTAGTAGCAGATTTAATCAATGATATGTGTGATTGTAAAACTAAAGGTTTCTTTGCAGGTTAACTACAGTTTTCAGCTGCATTTTCCAATTGGTGTAATGAGGGTGTCAACTGGAGGAAGTAGTAGAAAAAATGTTTCCATGTTTGCATGGATAAGACAAAATCTGTTGAGGTAGATTTTCTACAGCTGGATGCCCTTCCTGTTGCCAGCCCTCACCTATTTCCAAGCAAGGTAATGTTTGCCCATGGTCATACATGTTTTCCATGGAAGACTGGAAATGAACCACATTGCTTATATGATGGTGATGCTCATTTGCACGCATGATGTTGAGGCAAGGCTACACACACACACACACACATTGTAGATACACATATATATGTATAGACACGTATGTACATACACATTTACACACACACACACATGCTCACATATACAAACACACATATACACAAACACACACAGGGAGACTTCATTCAATTATTGTTTATCAAATCCACTCACATGCCTTTAGTCAGCCTGAGGCTACAGTAAAAGACAGTTGCCCGAGGTGCCATACAGTGGGACTGAACCCAAGACGTGGTTGGGAAGCAAGTTTCTTAACCACAGAATCAAGCTTGTCCATGAGTATATAGCACATAATGACAAAGTGTTTACATCTGTTGAATACATCCAGTATAGCATTGAAACAAAACACTTAATGTGCCAGTAATTTATTGCTATGTTAATCTTCACCAATTCATTTTAAGTTTTGTTTAGCCCACCTCTCTTTCAATGATAATCCATCATTGATGGATACCCATGTCTATCCACCATCTAAAGACACTTCTTGGCCTACTTCTCATCATTCATTCTTATTTCATGTTCATTCTACCAAAATTTTCTCTGGAGTAAGAAGTAATATATTTTGTGAAATTTCCTCACACACCAAGGATTATAATTCATCTTGTTTATCACTAACCTTTCAGAAACCTTCATTGTCTCCTGTCCAAGGTACATTACTGTACAATGTTTCTAACACATCACACAGCACAAATTCACAGAAAACAACTGATCAATGTTATTTTAGGAAGAAACTCTCTAAAAATTTCATTTATTACAAATTTTACTTTTAAAAAGCATTTCCAAAATATTTATATTCACTTACATTTTCTTCTGTATATTGAGTCACAGGATAATATTTAGCAATATTTTCTAACAGAAGAAAATCTGAATTTAATAAAAAGTAAAAGGTTATTTTACAGAATTCTGAAGAAATTTTTTTTGAAGATGATATTAAAATATCAATCCCAAGTGTTTATATAACAATATTTTCAGCTTGCATTTAAGCATGATTTTAAGTTAATGTATTTGTATTTATGAAACTGTTAAATGCATCTGTCTACACACATTTTCACCATTATATATTGAATATTATTCATTTATTTCTTTGTAATATTTTTAGAAAATTACTTTTGCTTTTTCAAAGCTAAGTCAGTGAGAAATTATAACTTGGAGAGGTTTTATTTTTATTTTTAATGTTTAATCAAGGAGAAATGACTGCATTCGTGACCTTCACAAGACATTGATGATGTCGGTGTTCATCTTGAACAACAGCAAGTCAATAATAGCACGAAAAAAAAAAAGACATAGATAAGGAGGGAATTCCAGACGACTGATGCTCTATGGAGAAAGGATTACAAAAAAATGGTCAGGTAATGCTAGGAAGTGGGAGGGGAGACAATATGTGTGACAAGAGGAGAGACAAGTGTATTGGGTGGAAATTATACACGATCATTTAGCTCCACGGAGTGAAGAGAGCAAATGTATGTGGGTTAGAGGTAGAAGTGTACTGGTAAGTGATTGTAACTCCATGTCAATCAGTCAGGTGGCTTTCTGCCAAGTATTTTTTCTTTATTACATTTTTTTTTTTCATTTTGAAACAAAGGAAAAGAAATGAAAAATATAAACTACTCACTCAATTAGAGACATTTTCTTCAAACTATTGAACTTTATTTCCTTAATTTGGGGGAAAAACTATATAAAAAACAACATTTCTTTTTCAAGAAATATTACTATTTTGGCATTTGATTGATTTAATGAGAAAATATCTTTCATAAATATTGACTGAAATCAAATCTTCCACATTAAACATTCCACTCTTATAAAGTGAAAATAATTGTCCCTCTGTTGTTTGCGATTTACATGAACAAACAAAATGGCTGATTAGTTGATTGTATGTATAATTATTTGCAGCCTCTCATGTTCATAACTACACAAGTAATAATAATAATAATAATAATAATAATAATAATAATAGTAATAATAATAATCCTTTCTGTTATAGACACAAGGCCTAATTTTAAGGGGAAGGGTTAGGTCAGTTACATTGACCCCAGTGCTTGTCTGGTACTTAATTTATTGACCCTAAAAGGATGAAAGGCAAAGTCAACCTTGGCAGAATTTGAACTCAGAACGTAAGGAAGGGTAAAATACTAATTGGCATTTTGCCTGGCATGCTAATGATTCTGTCAGTTTGCCACCTTTAATAATAAAAGTAATACTAACAATAATAATTCCTTCTACTATATGCACAAGGCCAGATATTTTAGATGAAGGGGCCAGTCAATTATTTTCAGTATTTATATCTGCTCTCTGTTTTCTTTTTTTTTTTTTTTGTACTTTTATAAAGAGTATGGAATGAATTTTCTGGGACATAATTTCTCTCCGTTTTTTTTTAAGTGTGGCTCACAAGCTGTCAAATATGGTAGTCTCATAGGTTGAAATATAAGTACCAAAATGCAAAATTTCAAATCGATGTCATGATTTTGGACTAGGATGTATTGATTTACTAACTGAACTATCATTAGAATTCTTTTGGCTTAAATTTTACTGAATAAGCATTTGGCATTCACTACAACATCCTTAACTACCAAGATGTGTATTTATTGTTGTTATTATTATAATTTGAGGAAGTAAGCTGGCAGAGTCATTAGCATACCAGACAAAATGTTTAGTAGTGTTTCTTCTGTCAAGGTTAACTTTGCCTTTCGTTCTTTCAGGGACAACAAAATAAAGTACCAGTGATGATGGTATTGGCTTATGCATCCTACTAAAATTGCTGGCATTGTGTCAAAATTTGAAATCATTAACACAGCAGTCAGCTGGAGGAATCATTAGTGCGTTGGACAAAGTGTTCAGTAGTATTTCCTTCTGGCTTTTAACATTCTGAGTGCAAATACGATCGGCTTTGTCTTTAATCTTTGGGGGTTGATAAAATAAAATAAAGTATCAGTTGAATACTGCAAAAAAATTCATTAAAAGATATGAGGAAACAAAGTTGGCAAGGGCACACATGTATGTATGTTGAATATACACCATTGAAACCAACCTAGAAACCATTAACTTCAAAAAAGAAAAGCAAAGCATTATGACAAATGGTAGTGTTTTGGAATAACTATTATTATTTCACAGGGGAAGAAAAGGGCACGGAATTGGTGGTGAGGTGGGTGGTAAATATAAAAACATTGAAATTTTTTGGGAAAAAATTCTTTGAGAGCAGACTTTGGGAATAGCTGTCACACATAAACCGGAATTTCTCCGTTTTTTTTTTTTTTATTATATTTAATTTTTTTCAGGATTTTATTTGTGAAAAACATGAAGAAGGAGTGGGGAGGGTTATGAAATTTTTTCTCTAAAAAATGCAGATTACAGATGCTTCAAAATATGGAATACTATAACATATCGAAAAATAATGGAGATGAAAAAAAAAATCATTCTAGTGGTTGTTGTTGTTGTTTGAAGGCACAATGGAAAGAGTGATAGGTTTGAAAAACAAGGATTTAGGGAAAAAAATTTCCTTAATAAGTAATCCACCCAGCAGTATTTTGAAATGTGGGATGCTACAGAATGTGGATAAATCTTGGGTAGTGGGGAAGCAGGAGAAATTCCGATTTATGTGTGACAGCTATTCTGTAAGTCCACTTCTTTCGAAATCATAATTCTCTGTAATACAAACATTTTCCAATATATGATTGTTTCTAACTCAGGCACAGAACTTGAAATTTGATGAAGTAGTTTTTTCACTACCATCGACTCTACTTCTAGTCTAGAACTATATTTTATAGATGCCAAAATGAAGAAAGGCAAAGTTGACCATGGCAAGATTTGAACTCAAAACGTAAAGAGTTGGAAGAAATACCACAGCACTCTAATAGTTCTGTCCATTTAGAAATAAAATCCAATATATCGTTTTATTTTGAAGACAGCAGGACAATGATTTTCAATGTTTTTGAGATCAGCTGCACATGTGCTGTTGGCTATTTTTTTCCCCTATTTTGGACTTTTCCTTTTCTCCTTTCTGATGAAGAGCTATGCTCGAAATAACAAACTTTCTCTTTTCACTGAGCATCAAACTAATACATTCCTTTAACATCATCATCATCATTGTTTAACTTCCGCTTTCCATGCTAGCATGGGTTGGACAATTTGACTGAGGACTGGTGAACCAGATTGCTACACCAGGCTCCAATCTGATTTGGCAGAGTTTCTACAGCTGGATGCCCTTCCTGGGTGCTTTTATGTGCCACCGGCACAAAGGCCAAATTTTAACATGTTTATAGAAGAAAAATGCGACATTATGATAGAATAGACTTGGAAATGATTTAGTGTGCCAAATGCTATAATTTGTTTGGGTATGTATATTCTAAAGCATTGTAGTTGCGGAGGTTACAGATTAGGGTGGAGGAGCAGGTTACCTTCTCTTCTTTTCTGTATTTTTTTAAAGGTTTTATTTTTTAGTGATAATTTTTTTAATTTGCATGATTTTTAAGAAACATAAACATTGATATTTAGTCTGAAAAGAATTTTCATAAGAAAACGAAAACTGAAAATTTACAGAAATGCCCCACCCCCCAAAGTGAGCAGATTCTAAAAACCTATGATGTAGATCAGCAGAAATTAGTTTTTGATGCACTAAATAATTTCTGAGTCTATTGTATAGGAGAATGCTAAAAATGCACCTAACTGTAAGTAACAAGTCATAAAACTGTCCTAAATACACAAATTATTTCTCTCATAATTCAATTTTTCAGTAGTCATTGAATGGTGGATGAATAGACCCACGTATTTCAACATTCAGCATGGATATTTAGAAACAGGATACTCTTTTGAATTAAATATGAATTAGCTCCTGATAACACATTAACGAAAGATAGAATTTCAAGAAA